>NC_053022.1:560683299-560839727 GCF_003073215.2 Triticum urartu | reverse complement strand
TTGCTTGATCCATTTTGAACTTCTTCAAAACTTTGTCAAGGTATGTGCTTTGTGAAAGTCCAATTAAGCGTCTTGATCTATCTCTATAGATCTTAATGCCAAATATGTAAGCAGCTTCACCGAGGTCTTTCATTGAAAAACTCTTATTCAAGTATCCCTTTATGCTATCCAGAAATTCTATATTATTTCCAATTAGTAATATGTCATCCACATATAATATCAGAAATGCTACAGAGCTCCCACTCACTTTCTTGTAAATACAGGCTTCTCCAAAAGTCTGTATAAAACCAAATGCTTTGATCACACTATCAAAGCGTTTATTCCAACTCCGAGAGGCTTGCACCGGTCCATAAATGGATCGCTGGAGCTTGCACACTTTGTTAGCTCCTTTTGGATCGACAAAACCTTCTGGTTGCATCATATACAACTCTTCTTCCAAAAATCCATTCAGGAATGCAGTTTTGACATCCATTTGCCAAATTTCATAATCATAAAATGCGGCAATTGCTAACATGATTCGGACAGACTTAAGCATTGCTACGGGTGAGAAGGTCTCATCGTAGTCAATCCCTTGAACTTGTCGAAAACCTTTTGCAACAAGTCGAGCTTTGTAAATAGTAACATTACCGTCAGCGTCAGTCTTCTTCTTGAAGATCCATTTATTCTCAATTGCTTGCCGATCATCGGGCAAGTCAACCAAAGTCCACACTTTGTTCTCATACATGGATCCCATCTCAGATCTCATGGCTTCAAGCCATTTCACGGAATCTGGGCTCACCATCGCTTCTTCATAGCTCGTAGGTTCATCATGATCTAGTAGCATGACTTCCAGAACAGGATTACCGTACCACTCTGGTGCGGATCTTACTCTATTTGATCTACGAGGTTCAGTAGCAACTTGATCTGAAGTTCTATGATCATCATCATTAACTTCCTCACTAATTGGTTTAGGTGTCATAGAAACCGGTTTCTGTGATGTACTACTTTCCAATAAGGGAGCAGGTACAGTTACCTCATCAAGTTCTACTTTCCTCCCACTCACCTCTTTCGAGAGAAACTCCTTCTCTAGAAAGGATCCATTTTTAGCAACGAATGTCTTGCCTTCGGATCTGTGATAGAAGGTGTACCCAACAGTCTCCTTTGGGTATCCTATGAAGACACATTTCTCCGATTTGGGTTCGAGCTTATCAGGTTGAAGCTTTTTCACATAAGCATCACAGCCCCAAACTTTAAGAAACGACAACTTTGGTTTCTTGCCAAACCGTAGCTCATAAGGCGTCGTCTCAACGGATTTTGAGGGTGCCCTATTTAACGTGAATGCGGCCGTCTCTAAAGCATAACCCCAAAACGATGGCGGTAAATCTGTAAGAGACATCATAGATCGCACCATATCAAGTAAAGTACGATTACGACGTTCGGATACACCATTACGTTGTGGTGTTCCGGGTGGCGTGAGCTGCGAAACTATTCCGCATTGTTTCAAATGTAGACCAAACTCGTAACACAAATATTCTCCTCCACGATCAGATCGTAGAAACTTTATTTTCTTGTTACGATGATTTTCAACTTCACTCTGAAATTCTTTGAACTTTTCAAATGTTTCAGACTTATGCTTCATTAAGTAGATATACCCATATCTGCTTAAATCATCTGTGATGGTGAGAAAATAACGATATCCGCCACGAGCCTCAACATTCATCAGACCACATTCATCTGTATGTATGATTTCCAACAAATCTGTTGCTCTCTCCATAGTATCGGAGAACGGCATTTTAGTCATCTTGCCCATGAGGCACGGTTCGCAAGTACCAACTGATTCATAATCAAGTGGTTCCAAAAGTCCATCAGTATGGAGTTTCTTCATGCGCTTTACACCGATATGACCTAAACGGCAGTGCCACAAATAAGTTGCAGTATCATTATCAACTCTGCATCTTTTGGCTTCAACATTATGAATATATGTATCACTACTATTGAGATTCATCAAAAATAGACCACTCTTCAAGGGTGCATGACCATAAAAGATATTACTCATATAAACAGAACAACCATTATTCTCTGATTTAAATGAATAATCGTCTCACATCAAACAAGATCCAGATATAATGTTCATGCTCAACGCTGGCACCAAATAACAATTATTTAGGTCTAATACTAATCCCGAAGGTAGATGTAGAGGTAGCGTGCCGACCGCGATCACATCGACTTTGGAACCATTTCCCATGCGCATCGTCACCTCATCCTTTGCCAGTGTTCACTTAATCCGTAGTCCCTATTTCGAGTTGCAAATATTAGCAACAGAACCAGTATCAAATACCCAGGTGCTACTGCGAGCTCTAGTAAGGTACACATCAATAACATGTATATCACATATACCTTTGTTCACCTCGCCATCCTTCTTATCCGCCAAATACTTGGGGCAGTTCCGCTTCCAGTGACCAGTCTGCTTGAAGTAGAAGCACTCAGTTTCAGGCTTAGGTCCAGACTTGGGTTTCTTCTCCTGAGCAGCAACTTGCTTGCTGTTCTTCTTGAAGTTCCCCTTCTTCTTCCCTTTGCCCATTTTCTTGAAACTAGTGGTCTTGTTGACCATCAACACTTGATGCTCCTTCTTGATTTCTCCCTCCGCAGCCTTTAGCATTGCGAAGAGCTCGGGAATTGTCTTATCCATCCCTTGCATATTATAGTTCATCACGAAGCTCTTGTAGCTTGGTGGAAGTGATTGGAGAATTCTGTCAATGACGCTATCATCCGGAAGATTAACTCCCAGTTGAATCAAGTGATTACAATACCCAGACATCTTGAGTATATGCTCACTGACAGAACTATTCTCCTCCATCTTGCAGCTATAGAATTTATTGGAGACTTCATATCTCTCAATCCGGGCATTCTGCTGGAATATTAACTTCAACTCCTGGAACATCTCATATGCCCCATGACATTCAAAACGTCGTTCAAGTCCCGGTTCTAAGCCGTAAAGCATGGCACATTGAACTATCGAGTAGTCATCAGCTTTCCTCTGCCAGACGTTCTTAACGTTGTCAGTTGCATCAGCAGCAGGCCTGGCACCCAGCGGTGCTTCCAGGACGTAACTCTTCTGTGCAGCAATGAGGATAATCCTCAAGTTACGGACCCAGTCCGTGTAATTGCTACCATCATCTTTCAACTTTGCTTTCTCAAGGAATGCATTAAAATTCAACTGAACAACAGCATGGGCCATCTATCTACAATCAACATAAACAAACAAGATACTATCAGGGACTAAGTTCATGATAAATTTAAGTTCAATTAATCATATTACTTAAGAACTCCCACTTAGATAGACATCCCTCTAATCATCTAAGTGATCACGTGATCGAAATCAACTAAACCATAACCGATCATCACGTGAAATGGAGTAGTTTTCAATGGTGAACATCGCTATGTTGATCATATCTACTATATGATTCACGCTCAACCTTTTGGTCTCAGTGTTCCGAGGCCATATCTGCATATGCTAGGCTCGTCAAGTTTAACCTGAGCATTCTGCATGTGCAAAACTGGCTTGCACCCGTTGTAGATGGACGTAGAGCTTATCACACCCGATCATCACGTGGTGTCTGGGCATGACGAACTTTGGCAACGGTGCATACTCAGGGAGAACACTTTTTATCTTGAAATTTAGTGAGAGATCATCTTATGATACTACCGTCAATCAAAGCAAGATAAGATGCATAAAAGATAAACATCACATGCAATCAATATAAGTGATATGATATGGCCATCATCATCTTGTGCTTTGATCTCCATCTCCGAAGCACCGTCATGATCACCATCGTCACCGGCGCGACACCTTGATCTCCATCGTAGCATCATTGTCGTCTCGTCAATCTTATGCTTCTACGACTATCGTTACCGCTTAGTGATAAAGTAAAGCATTACAGGGCGATTGCATTGCATACAATAAAGCGACAACCATATGGCTCCTGCCAGTTGCCGATAACTTGGTTACAAAACATGATCATCTCATACAATAAAATTTAGCATCATGCCTTGACCATATCACATCACAACAAGCCCTGCAAAAACAAGTTAGACGTCCTCTACTTTGTTTGTTGCAAGTTTTACGTGGCTGCTACGGGCTTAAGCAAGAACCAATCTTACCTACGCATCAAAACCACAACGATAGTTTGTCAAGTTGGTGCTGTTTTAACCTTCGCAAGGACCGGGCGTAGCCACACTCGGTTTAACTAAAGTTGGAGAAACTGACACCCGCCAGCCACCTGTGTGCAAAGCACGGCGGTAGAACCAGTCTCGTGTAAGCGTACGCGTAATGTCGGTCCGGGCCGCTTCATACAACAATACCGCCGAACCAAAGTATGACATGCTGGTAAGCAGTATGACTTATATCGCCCATAACTCACTTGTGTTCTACTCGTGCATATAACATCAAACCATAAAACCTGGCTCTGATACCACTGTTGGGGAATGTAGTAATTTCAAAAAAATTCCTACGCACACGCAAGATAATGGTGATGCATAGCAACGAGAGGGGAGAGTGTTGTCTATGTACCCTCGTAGACCAAAGCGGAAGCGTTGACGCAACGTAGAGGAAGTAGTCGTACGTCTTCCCGGTCCAACCGATCCAAGCACCGTTACTCCGGCACCTTCGAGTTCTTGGCACACGTTCAGCTCGATGACGCTCCCCGGGCTCCGATCCAGCAAAGCTTCGGGGAGGAGTTCCGTCAGCACGACGGCGTGGTGACGATCTTGATGTTCAACCGTCGCAGGGCTTCGCCTAAGCACCGCTACAATATGACCGAGGTGGAATATGGTGGAGGGGGCACCGCACACGGCTAAGGAATGATCACGAAGATCAACTTGTGTGTCCTAGGGTGCCCCCTTGCCCCTGTATATAAAGGAGCCAAGGGGAGGGGGCGGCCGGCCAAGGAGGGCGCGCCAAGGGGGAGTCCTACTCCCACCGGGAGTAGGACTCCCTTCTTTCCTAGTTGGAGAAGGAGAAGTGGGAAAGACGAGGAAGAGGGAAAGGAAAGGGGGGGCGCCGCCCCCCTCTTCTTGTCCTATTCGGACTAGGGAGGGGAGGGGCGCGCGGCCACCTCTTGCCTCCTTTCCTCTTCTCCCTTAGGGCCCATGTAGGCCCAATAACCCCTGGGGGGGGTTCCAGTAACCCCCTGGTACTTCGGTAAAATCCCGATTTCACCCGGAACGATTCCGATATCCAAATATAGGCTTCCAATATATCGATCTTTATGTCTCGACCATTTCGAGACTCCTCGCCATGTCCATGATCACATCCGGGACTCCGAACAACCTTTGGTACATCAAAATACATAAACTCATAATGAAACTATCATCGTAACGTTAAGCGTGTGGACCCTACGGTTCGAGAACAATGTAGACATGACCGAGACACGTCTCCGGTTAATAACCAATTGCGGAACCTGGATGCTCATATTGGTTCCTACATATTCTACGAAGATCTTTATCGGTCAGACCGCATAACAACATACGTTGTTCCCTTTGTCATCAGTATGTTACTTGCCCGAGATTCAATCGTCGGTATCTCAATACCTAGTTCAATCTCGTTACCGGCAAGTCTCTTTACTCGTTCCGTAATACATCATCTCACAACTAACTCATTAGTTGCAATGCTTGCAAGGCTTATGTGATGTGCATTACCGAGAGGGCCCAGAGATACCTCTCCGACAATCGGAGTGACAAATCCTAATCTCGAAATACGCCAACCCAACATGTACCTTTGGAGACACCTGTAGAGCACCTTTATAATCACCCAGTTACGTTGTGACGTTTGGTAGCACACAAAGTGTTCCTCTGGCAAATGGGAGTTGCATAATCTCATAGTCATAGGAACATGTATAAGTCATGAAGAAAGCAATAGCAACATACTAAACGATCGGGTGCTAAGCTAATGGAATGGGTCATGTCAATAAGATCATTCACCTAATGATGTGATCCCGTTAATCAAATAACAACTCTTTGTCCATGGTTAGGAAACATAACCATCTTTGATTAACGAGCTAGTCAAGTAGAGGCATACTAGTGACACTCTGTTTGTCTATGTATTCACACATGTATTATGTTTCCGGTTAATACAATTCTAGCATGAATAATAAACATTTATCATGATATAAGGAAATAAATAATAACTTTATTATTGCCTCTAGGGCATATTTCCTTCAATGCCCTTCACAAAGGGAAGCAGAGGTTGCCATGCGCTTATTTGTTTGTATGTTCAACCCCTTAGTGCAAAAGAACGTCACGTTGTATTGCCCCTTATGATAGCAACCTTTATTATGCAGTTTGTCGCTTTTATTCTTTGCCATCACAAGTTCGTACAACACTCAATTTTCTCTTACACTAAATGATCTAACACTTTTAGAAGCAATTTTTATTGCCTTATTGCACCAATGACAACTTACTTGAAGGATCTTGCTCAATCCTTAGGTAGGTATGGTGGACTCTTGAAAATAAGATTTGGTTTAAGGGTTTTTGGATGCACAAGTAGTATCTATACTTGGTGCGGTGTTTTTGGCTAGCAAAGATGGGGTACAAGGACCACATGTTGAAGGATCTATGACAATATAACTTCTATGTGAATATGAACAAACATAAACCATTACGTTGTCTTCCTTGTACAACGTCAACAATTTTGGCATATAATATTTTGATGGGGGCTCACGATCACAAAAGATTTCCAAGATAGTGTATTTGCATGTGAAAGTTCTCTTCCTTCTACTAATCATTCGTGAATTACTTGTATGATCAATATTGTGATTGTCAAGCCTCAAAATATTTCACTTTCTAAACCCAATGTGAAGCTACTGATACGTCTCCAATGTATGTATAATTTTTTATTGTTCCATGCTGTTATGTTATCAATCTTGGATGTTTTACAATCATTTATAGTCATTTTATATCATTTTTCGTACAAACCTATTGAAATAGTGACAAGTGCCAGTTGTTGTTTTTCCCCATGTTTTTTACATCGCAGAAAATCAATATCAGACAGAGTCCAAATGCCGCGAAACTTTACGAAGAATTTTTATGGGCCAGAAGGAACATAACGGGCCCTAGCTGCGCCTAGGGGGTGCCCTGAGGGGGGCACAACCCACTAGGGCGCGTCAGGAGGCCCAGGCGCGCCCTGGTGGGTTGTGCCCACCTCGGGTGCCGCCCGGGCCACCTCTTTGCTCTATAAATACCCCAATATTCCAGAAACCCTAAAAGGGGTGACGAAATATTGATCCAGCCGCCGCAGAGTCTAGAACCACCAGATCTAATCTAGACACCATCTCGGATGGGGTTCACCACCTCCATTGGTGCCTCTCCGATGATACATGAGTAGTTTTTTATAGACCTTCAGGTCCGTAGTTAGTAGCCAGATGGCTTCCTCTCTCTCGCCGAATTCTCAATACAATGGTCTCTTGGAGATCCATATGATGTAACTCTTTTTGCGGTGTGTTTGTTGGGATCTGATGAACTTTGAGTTTATGATCAGTTATATCTTTTTATATCCATGAAATTTATTTGAGTTTCTTTGACCTCTTGTATGCATGATTGCTTATAGCCTCGTATTTCTTCTCCGATATTTGGATTTTGTTTGGCCAACTTGATCTATTTATCTTGCAATGGGAAGAGGTGCTTTGGAGTGGGTTCGATCTTATGGTGCTTGATCCCAGTGATAGAAAGGCTAATGACACGTATGTATTGTTGCTACTAAGGATAAAATCATGGGGTCTATCTCTACAAAGATAGATCTTGTCTACATCATGTCATTGTTCTAATTGCATTACGCTGTTTCTTCATAAACTTAATACACTAGATGCATGCTAGATAGCGGTCGATGTGTGGAGTAATAGTAGTAGATGCAGGCAGGAGTCGGTCTACTAATCTTGGACGTGATGCCTATATAATGATCATTGCCTGGATATCGTCATAATTATTTGACGTTCTATCAA
The DNA here is from genome assembly GCF_003073215.2 of Triticum urartu. Taxonomy (NCBI): domain Eukaryota; kingdom Viridiplantae; phylum Streptophyta; class Magnoliopsida; order Poales; family Poaceae; genus Triticum; species Triticum urartu. The sequence goes on along the minus strand of NC_053022.1, from coordinate 560,831,754 downwards.
TTGCCCAACAGTAATTTGTTTACCCACCGTTTGCTATTTTTCTCAAGAGAAGCCACTAGTGAAACCTACGGCCCCGGGTCTTCTTTCTCATATATTTGCCTTTGCGATCTACTTTTCTCTTGCATTTATTTTCAGATCTATTAAACCAAAAATACAAAAATACCTTGCTGCAATGTTTCTTTATTCATTTTATTTAGCGTTCGATCTGTCAATTTACTACAAATTTATCTCATGTCCGTTTGCCACTTGAGGCGCCATACCTCGAAAGGGATTGACAACCCCTTTAACACGTCGGGTTGCGAGGATTTGTTATCTGTGTGCAAGGGCTGTTACGTTGTGTTGTTTGGTTCTCCTACTGGTTCGATAACCTTGGTTTTATATCAGAGGGAAATACCTACCACCGCTGTGCTGCATCATCCCTTCCTCTTTGGGGAAATATCGACGTAGCTTCAAGTTACATCAAAAGGAATTTCTGGCGCCGTTGTCGGGGAGATCTTCAACATATACCAGGTTCCTAATCACAAATCTCATCTCCTCGCAATTTACATTGTTTGCCATTTGCCTCTCGTTTTCCTCTCCCCCACTTCACAAAAATTTGCCGTTTTATTCGCCTCTCTTTTTGTTCGCCATTTTCTTGTCGGGTATGTTTTTGAGTGCAATCTTGTTGTGTAGTCATCATGACTCAAGAGAACACCAAGTTATGTGATTTCTCAAATACTAACAACAATGATTTTATTGGCACTCCGATTGCTCCTCCCGCCGCTAGTGCGGAGTCTTGTGATATTAATACTGCTTTGTTGAATCTCGTTATGAAAGATCAATTTTCCGGTACTCCTAATGAGGATGTCGCGTCCCATCTTAATACCTTCGTGGAATTATGCGATATGCAAAAGAAAAAAGATGTGGACAATGATGTGGTGAAGATGAAATTATTTCCGTTTTCCTTACGTGATTCTGCAAAAAATTGGTTCTCTTCTTTGCCTCGCAATAGTATCGATTCTTGGAATAAGTGCAAAGATGCTTTTATCACTAAGTATTTTCCTCCCGCAAAAATTATTTCCCTTAGAACCCAAATCATGAATTTCAAGCAACTTGAACATGAACATGTTGCACAATCTTGGTAAAGGATGAAAATGATGCTAAGGAATTGCCCAACTCATGGGTTAAATCTTTGGATGATCATACAAAATTTTTATGCGGGGTTGAATTTTTTTTCTCGTAATATTTTAGATTCCGCGGTGGGTGGTACTTTTATGTAAATTACTTTGGGTGAAGCCACCAAATTGCTTGATAGTATTATGGCAAATTATTCGCAATGGCATACCGAAAGAGCTCCTACTAGTAAAAAAGTTAATTCGGTTGAAGAAATTTCTTCTTTGAGTGAAAAAGTTGATGCTCTTGTGAAATTGGTTAATAGTAGAAGTTCTCCTATTGATCTTAATGATATGCCTCTGTCTACTTTGATTGAGCAAAATAGTTATGCCATAGATGTGAATTTTATCTCTCGAAATAATTTCAACAATAATGCTTATAGAGGTAATTTTAATCCTAGGACTTTTCCTAGTAATTCCTCTAATAATTTTGGTAATTCCTATGGAAATCAATCTTATAATAATAGGAACACCTCTGATCTTGAGAATAATATTAAAGAATTTATCAACACTCAAAAAGTTTTCAACACTTCCATATAAGAAAAGTTGAGTAAGATTGATGATTTGTCTAGAAGCATTGATAGAATTGCTCATGATGTGGAAAATCTCAAGATGAAAATTTTGTGCCTAAATTATATGAATCAATTAAAGCTCTTTATGTTTCTATGGATGAAAGTAAGAAAAGAACCACAATGCTTAGAGCTAAAAGAGAATTATTAGAAAAAGCATTTTCTAGTGATTTTCTTTCACAAAAGTGATGAAGATTTAATGATTGGTGTTTCTTCTATTGATTCCTTGTTTAGTAAAGTTAAGATTAATGAAAAAGGTACTAGAGAAGAGTCACCTTTAGTTAGAAGGCGTCCCAATATTTTGGAGGGTGAAAATCTTGTTGAGAAAATTAATGAAACTAGGTTTGGAGAGGTCAAAACTTTAACTAGTGATGTGCCCACTCTTTTGGATTACAAAGACTTTAATTATGATAGTTGCTCTTTGATTTACTGTATTTCTTTATTGCAATCCATAATAAATTCACCCCATGCTTATGAACAAAATAAAGCTTTTACTAAACATATTGTTGATGCTATGATGAAAGCTTTGAAGAAAAATTGGAATTAGAAGTTTCAATTCCTAGAAAATTGCATGATGAATGGGAACCTACTATCAAAGTCAAGATTAAAAATTATGAGTGTTTTGCTTTGTGTGACTTGGGTGCTAGTGTTTCTACAATTCCGATATCTTTATGTGATGTGCTTGGTCTTACTAATCTTGAAGAATGTTCTTTGAATTTGCACTTGGCGGATTCTACTATTAAAAAGCCTATGGGAAGAATTAATGATGTTCTTATTCTTGCAGATAGGAATTATGTGTCCATATATTTTATTGTTCTTGATATTGATTGCAATCCATCTTGTCCAGTTATTCTTGGTAGACCGTTTTTACGCACTATCAGTGCCGTGATTGATATGAAAGAAGGCAATATTAAGTTCCAATTTCCTCTGAGGAAGGGTATGGAACACTTTCCTATGACTAGAATTAAGCCACCTTATGAATCAATCATGAGGGCATCTTATGGATCTCGAACCAAAGATGACAAAACTTAGATCCTTGCTTTATGCCTATCTAAGGGCGTAAAACTATAGCGCTTGTTGGGAGGCAACCCAATGAATAAATTTTATTTTTTCTTTTTGCTTTCTGTTTTTGAGTGTTAGCACACAATTATGCTACTATTACTGTTGGGCTTTTTGTGTTTTAAGCAGTGTTTGTGCCAAGTAAAGCCTTTAGGATCTTCTTGGGTGATAGTTGTTTGATCTTGCTAAAAAACAGAAACTTTTACGCTCACACAATTAATTTTCATTTTTACTAGAGAGCGATAAAATACCCATTCCACTTGCGATAGATCAATATAAAAATTTCTCATATCGTCCTAATTTGTCAGAATGTTTGGAGTTATGGAAGTATTCAAAATAGTCAGATTGCTACAGACTGTTCTGTTTTGACAGATTCTGTTTTCTTTGTGTTGTGTGCTTACTTTGATGGCTCTATGGTTTTGTTTGATGAGTTTTTTCCATAGAAAAGTTAGAATATAGTAGATATAATACAAAATCAAAATATGAATTAGTTTTATACAATACTTATAGTAGTGGTTTACTTTCTTATACTAATGGATCTCACGAAGGTTTTGTTGAGTTTTGTGTGATTGAAGTTTTCAAGTTTTGGGTTATCTTACGATGGATGAAGGAAGGATGGAAGAGCCTAAGCTTGGGGATGCCCTAACATCCCAAGATATTATCCAAAAATGAGCAACCAACTAAGCTTGGGGATGCCCCCAAGTGGCATCCCCGCTTTCTTCCAACGACCATCGGTATTTTACTCGAAACTATATTTTTATTCGTCACATGAAATGTGTTTTGCTTGGAGCGTCTTGTATGATATGAGTCTTTGATTGTTTTATTTTGTGTTTTAAGTCATCATTCCTTGCTGGACACACCTATTTGAGAGAGCCAAAATTATGTCATGACTTGTTAGAATTGCTCTCTATGCTTCACTTAAATTTTTATGAGCAATGGACTTGCTCTAGTGCTTCACTTATATCTTTTTGAGCACGGTGTGCTTTTGTATTTTTGAAGAAATTCTCTCTTGCTTCACTTACATTTTCTTGAGAGTTAGTAAAATTTTCAAGAAATTCTCTCTTGCTTCACTTAAATTAATTTGAGATAAAGAAAAATTTATTATGCTCATGATCTTCACTTATATTTGTTGGAGCTTGTCAAAAGCAACACATGAAAATTAGTCCCAAAGTGATAGATATCCAAGAAGGATATAATAAAAACTTTCATTGAAGATCATTGGACAAAATAAACTTGATTCTTAGTAATAGTTTTGAGATATGATGATGTGAGTTATGTTGGTGAGTAATTATGCTTTAGTAAGAATATTGGTGTTAAGGTTTGTGATTCCCTATGCAAGTACGAAAGTCAATAGTCATGCAATGAAATTGCATCCTACTTGTGGTGCATTATTTGGTGTTATTTATGCTTAATGCTTGCTTATGAGATTATCTGTTTCTTGGTTGGTCGCTTCTCAATCTTTTGCTAGCCTTCATTTTGCACTAACTATGATCTCTACTTATGCATCCAAAATCCTTAAACCAGTTTTGCCACATGAGTCCATTATATCTACCTATATGCGGTATTCTTTTGCCGTTATAAGCAAATTTGCATGTTCCATCTCTAATTTTCAAAATAAACTTCTCTTTTGTGTGTTTGTTTCACTCGCAGAGCGGTGAGGGGTGGCTAATATTTTCCATGCTAGATGTGTTATTCTCAAGATGAGTGTTTATTTACTTGTCATTGCACAAGAGTAAAGCAAAGGTATTAGGGACGCCCAGTCCCAAAATGCAAAAAAATTGAATTTACTTTATGTTGTCAAATAATAAATTACTTGGAAAGTGTTGGTATGGAGGGCACCCGTGGATACGGTTAGCCATGGAAAGTGAAAGTATGGTGGAAAAAGGAATAAACTTTATTTTCTGTTTGGGAACCGCCTATGATATATCTAGCATGGAAAGTGTTGGGAACTCTAAGTCGTTTTCGTCGGTGGGATGGATAGACCTCCCAAAATGTTTTTATCTCTAGGTTTTTCGCTTTGAGCTCTGGAACCTCTACAAATCCCTACTTCCCTCTATGAAGGGCCTTTCTTTTACTTTATGCAATTTTATTTTGTGTCTCCATCTTCTCTTATAAAATCACAAACTAGGAGGCAATATGATCGTACTTAAGTACTGGGTGTAGCTAATATTCGAGTGTGCTTCATGAATAGATCAATGTTTGAGCATGATGGGCTAGGGATAACTTATCTTAGCGTTGATATTTTGAAAGACATGGTTGATTGTTGATATGCTTGAGTATCTAAATTATCATGTCAAAACTAGACTATTGCTTTGAACAACTAAAAGTCCAAATGTCCATGTTATAAAGAAAAGAATATGATATGACATGATAGGTAGTATTCCACATCAACAATTCTGTTTTTATCACTTACCTACTTGAGGACGAGTAGGAGTTAAGCTTGGGGATGCTGATACGTCTCCAACGTATCTATAATTTTTGATTGTTCCATGATGTTATATTATTAATCTTGGATGTTTTACAATCATTTATATTCATTCTATATCATTTTTTGGTACTAACCTATTGACATAGTGCCAAGTGCCAGTTGCTGTTTTTTCCATGTTTTTTACATCGCAAAAAATCAATATCAGAAAAAGTCCAAATGCCTCGAAACTTTACGGAGAATTTCTATGGGCCAGAAGAAACACAACGGGCCCTGGCTGCGCCTAGGGGGTGCCCCGAGGGGGCACAACCCAGTAGGGTGCGCTAGGAGGCCCAGGCGCGCCCTGGTGGGTTGTGCCCACCTCGGGTGCCCCCAGACCGCCTCTTTGCTCTATAAATACCCCAGTATTCCAGAAACCATAGAGGGGGCGACGAAATATTGATCCAGCCTCCATAGAGTCTAGAACCACCAGATCCAATCAAACACCATCTCGGATGGGGTTCACCACCTCCATTGGTGCCTCACCGATGATGCATGAGTAGTTCTTTGTAGACCTTCGGGTTCGTAGTTAGTAGCTAGATGGCTTCCTCCCTCTCGCTTAATTCTCAATACAGTGGTCTCTTGGAGATCCATATGATGTAACTCTTTTTGCGGTGTGTTTGTTGGGATCTGATGAACTTTGAGTTTATGATTAGTTATATCTTTTTATATCCATGAAATTTATTTGAGTTTCTTTGATCTCTTATATGCATGATTCCTTATAGCCTCGTATTTATTCTCTGATATTTGGGTTTTGTTTGGCCAACTTGATCTATTTATCTTGCAATGGGAAGAGGTGCTTTGTAGTGGGTTCGATCATATGGTGCTTGATCCCACTGACAGAAAGGGAAACGACACGCATGTATCATTACTACTAAGGATAAAACGATGGGGGGTCTATCTCTACATAGATAGATCTTGTCTACATCATGTCATCGTTCTTATTGCATTACTCCGTGTCTCCATGAACTTAATACACTATATGCATGCTGGATAGCGGTCGATGTGTGGAGTAATAGTAGTAGATGCAGACAGGAGTCGGTCTACTAATCTTGGACGTGATGCCTATATAATGATCATTGCCTGGATATCATCATAATTATTTGAAGTTCTATCAATTGCCCAACAGTAATTTGTTTACCCACTGTTTGCTATTTTTCTCGAGAGAAGCCACTAGTGAAACCTACGGCCCCCGGGTCTTCTTTCTCATATATTTTCCTTTGCGATCTACTTTTCTCTTGTATTTATTTTCAGATCTATTAAACCAAAAATACAAAAATACCTTGCTGCAATTTTTCTTTGTTTATTTTATTTAGAATTCGATCTATCAATTTACTACAAATTTATCTCACGTCCGTTTGCCACTTGAGGCGCCGTACCCCGAAAGGATTGACAACCCCTTTAACACATCGGGTTGCGAGGATTTGTTATCTGTGTGCAGGGGCTGTTTACTTGTGTTGTTTGGTTCTCCTGCTGGTTCGATAACCTTGGTTTCATATCTGAGGGAAATACGTACCACCGCTGTGCTGCATCACCCCTTCCTCTTTGGGGAAATACCGACGTAGCTTCAAGCGACATTAGCTACCACTAGGCATGATATGATTTCAACTTCATGACAATCAATTTATTCAACAATTTACTCATAGGATATAAGGGAAGCACAAGAGTAAATGACAAGCTACTCCAAAAAGATATAAGTGAAGATCAAATGAGTAGTTAAGTAAATAGATAGCTATGTGAGGACTCTCTCTTATTTAAAACTTTCAGATCTAAGTATTTTATTAAAACCACAAGCAAAATGAAAATAAAATGGCATTTCAAGGATAGCACAAGTCATGTGAAGAAGCAAAAACTTAGGACTAACCGATAATAACCGATAATAACCGATAATTGTTGATGAAGAAAGGTGGGATGCCTACTGGGGCCTCCCCAAGCTTAGATGCTTGAGACTTTTTGAAATGTTTTCTTGGGATGCCTTGGGCATCCTCGAGCTTGAGCTTTTGTGTCTCCTTAATTCCTTTTATATCACGATTTCCCTAAATCTTAGAAACTTCATCCACACAAAACTCAACAAGAACTTGTGAGATAAGTTAGTATAAACCAATGCAAAAACCTTATCAATCTCTACTGTAGCAAATTACTAAAATTATTGTTCAACATTGCATACTAAATGCCTTTGCATATTTAATACTCCTATACTCAAACAGAATCATCAAACAAGCAAACATAACAGCAATCTGCCAAAACAGTACAGTCTGTAAAGAATGCAAGAGCATCAATACTTATTAAACTCCAAAAATTATGAAAATTTTACCACATCGTAGAAAATTTATCAGAGCTTATTTTTCAATAAGTTTCAACATTTTATCACATTCTGACTTTTCTAGGGAATTTTTGCAACAGCAGTAAACTTTCTGTTTTCAAACAGCAACATGTAGACTTGCAAAATAAGCATGGCAAAGGCTATACTTGATATTTTTATTGAAAATAAAGATGCAAAATATTATTCTAAATAAAAGAAAGCAAATCCTAACAGAATAAAATGTGACGAATGAAAACATAGCTCCAAGTGAGGTTACCGATAATGTTGGAGATGAAAGAGGGGATGCCTTTCGGGGCATCTCCAAGCTTAGTTGCTTGGATCTTCCTTGAATATTACCTTGGGATGCCTTGGGAATCCCCAATCTTATGGTATTGTCACTCCTTATTCTCCTCATATCGACATCTCACCCAAAACTTGAAAACTTCAATCACACAAAACTTAATGGAACTTTGTGTGATAGGTTAGTATGATAAAGAGGAAACCATTTCACTTTGGTACTGTCAAAGACAAGATTCATAATTGTTTCCACACAATGCCTACTGTAGCATATCATTTCTACAATTTATATTGATCAATATAAGCCATAGAAACTACAAAACAAGCAAACTATGCATTGAAAACAGAATCTATCAAAAACAGAACAATCTGTATTAATTTGTACTCCAACCATATTTCTACTACTCCAAAAAATCTGAAAAATAGGAAAACCTGGGCAATTTGTCTATTAATTTTCTGCAAAAAGAATCAAGATTTTATCACTCTTCTGTTAAAAAAGAGAATTGTTTTCCTGAGCGCAAAAGTTTTTGTTTTTCAGCAAGATCAAATCAACTATCACCGTAAGCCATCCCAAAGGTCTTACTTGGCACTTTATTGAAACCAAAGCAATAAAACATGATTACTACAGTAACCTAATCATGTGAACACACAAAAACAGTAGGTAAAAGTGTTGGGTTGTCTCCCAACAAGTGCTTTTCTTTAATGCCTTTTAGCTAGGCATGATGAGTTTAATGATGCTCGCATAAAAGAGAAGAATTGAAACATAAAGAGAGCATCATGAAGCATATGACTAGCGCATTTCAGCCTAACATACTTCCTATGCATAGGGATTTTGTGAGCAAACAATTTATGGGAACAAGAATCAACTAGCATAGGAAGGCAAAACAAGCATAACTTCAAGATTATCAACACATAGAGAGGAAACTTGATATTATTGCAATTCCTACAAGCAGAAGTTCCTCCCTCATAATAATTTTCAGTGGCATCATGAAGAAATTCAACAATATAAGCATCACATAAAGCATTCTTTTCATGATGCAAAAGCATAGAAATTTTCTTACTCTCCACATAAGCAAATTTATTCTCATCAATAGTAGTGGGAGCAAACTCAACAAAATAACTATGATGTGATTGAAAATTAAAATCATGATGACACGTTTCATGGTTATCATTATTCAATATAGCATACATGTCATCACCATAATCATCATAGATAGCAACTTTGTTATCATAGTCAATTCAAACCACTTCCAAAATAGTGGATTCGTCACTAAATAAAGTCATGTCCTCTCCAAATCCACTTTCATCAATATAATCATCATAAATAGGAGGCATGCAATCATTATAAAAACTTTTCACATCAAATGTTGGGGGACTAAAAATATTATCTTCATCAAATATAGCATCCCAAAGCTTATAGCTTTGCATATCATTAGCATCATGGATATTCAAAGAATTCGTACTAAAAACATTGCAATCATGCTCATCATTCAAATATTGTTTGTCAAGCATTTTATAGCATCCTTCCTCTATCAATTGAGCACAATTTTCCTTTCCATCATTTTCATGAAAGATATTATAAAAATGATCAATAATATGATGCAACCTCAATTCCATTTTTATGTAGTTTTCTTTTATAAACAAACTAGTGATAAAACAAGAAACTAAAAGATTTAATTGAAAGATCTAAAGATATACCTTCAAGCACTCACCTGTCACATCCCCGACAACGGCGCTAGAAAAGAGTTTCATTGACGGGGTGTGAGTGTCGCTTCCCTAACCTCCCCGGCAACTACACCAGAAAAGATCTTGATGTCTACTATGCAACTTTATTCTTGTAGACACGTATTGGGCCTCCAAGCGCAAAGTTTTGTAGGACAGTAGCAATTTTCCCTCAAGTGGATGACCTAAGGTCTATCAATCCATGGGAGGTGTAGGATGAAGATGGTCTCTCTCAAACGACCCTGCAACCAAATACAAGAAATCTCTTGTGTCCCCAACACACCTAATACAATGGCAAATTGTATAGTTGCACTAGTTCGGCGAAGAGATGGTGATAAAAGTGTAATATGGATGGTAGAAATATATTTTTATATTCTGAATAATTAAAAACAGAAAGGTAGCAAATAGTAAATTGGCGCAAAACGGTATTGCAATGCTTGAAAATGAGGCCTAGGGTCCATACTTTCGCTAGTGCAATCTCTCAACAGTGCTAATATAATTGGATCATATAACCACCCCTCAAAGTGCGATGAAGAATCACTCCAAAGTTCCTATCTAGAGGAGAACATAAGAAGAAATCGTTCGTAGGGTACGAAACCACCTCAAAGCTATTCTTTTCGATCGATCTATCCAAGAGTTCATACTAAAATAACACCAAATAATTTCAGATTCATAATACTCAATCCAACATAAAGAACCTCAAAGAGTGCCCCAAGATTTCTACCAGAGAAACAAAAGACGAGAACGTGCATCAACCCCTATGCATAGATTACCCCAATGTCACCGCGGGAATCCGTGAGTTGAATGCCAAAACACATATCAAGTGAATCAATATGATACCCCATTGTCACCACGAGTATTAATATGCAAGACATATATCAAGTGCTCTCAAATCCATAGAAGTATTCAATCTGATAACAACGAAATCTCAAAGGGAAAAACTCAATTCATCACAACAAGATAGTGAGGGGAAAATACCATATGATCCGACTATATTAACAAAGCCCGCAATACATCAAGATCGCGACATCTCAAGAACATGAGAGAGAGAGATTAAACACATAGCTACTGGTACAAACCCTCAGCCCCGAGGGTGGAATACTCCCTCCTCATCGATACGTCTCCAACGTATCTATAATTTTTGATTGTTCCATGCTATTATATTATCTGTTTTGGATGTTTATGGGCTTTATTATGCACTTTTATATTATTTTTGGGACTAACCTATTAACCTAGAGCACAGTGCCATTTTCTGTTTTCTTGCCTATTTTAGTGTTTTGAAGAAAAGGAATATCAAACGGAGTCCAAACGGAATGAAACCTTCGGGAAAGTTATTTCTGGAACGGAAGCAATCCAGGAGACTTGGAGTAGACGTCAGGGAAGCTTCGAGGTGGCCACGAGGTAGGGAGGCGCGCCTGCCCCCTGGGCGTGCCCCCACCCTTGTGGGCCCCTCGTGGCTCCCCTGACCGACTTCTTTCGCCTATATATGTCCATATACCCTAAAAACTTCAGGGAGCAGAATAGATCGGGAGTTCCGCCGCCAGAAGCCTTCGTAGCCACCGAAAACCAATCTAGACCCGTTCCGGCACCCTGCCGGAGGGGGGGGGGAATCCCTCTCCGGTGGCCATATTCATCATCCCGGCACTCTCCATGACGAGGAGGGAGTAGTTCACCCTCGGGGCTGAGGGTATGTACCAGTAGCTATGTGTTTGATCTCTCTCTCATTTTCTCGAGTTGGCACGATCTTGATGTATCGTGAGCTATGCTATTATAGTTGGATCTTATGATGTTTGTCCCCCTCTACTCTCTTGTGGTGAATTGAGTTTTCCCTTTGAAGTTATCTTATTGAATTGAGTCTTTAAGGATTTGAGAACACTTGATGTATGTCTTGCATGTGCTTATCTATGGTGACGATGGGATATCACGTGATCCACTTGATGTATGTTTTGGTGATCAACTTGCGAGTTCCATGACCTCGTGAACTTATGCGTAGGGGTTGGCACACGTTTTCGTCTTGACTCTCCGGTAGAAACTTTGGGGCACTCTTTGAAGTTATTTGTGTTGGTTGAATAGATGAATATGAGATTGTGTGATGCATATCGTATAATCATACCCGCAGATACTTTAGGTGACATTGGAGTATCTAGGTGACATTAGGGTTTTGGTTGATTTTGTCTTAAGGTGTTATTCTAGTACGAACTCTATGATAGATTGAACGGAAAGAATAGCTTCATGTTATTTTACTACGGACTCTTGAATAGATCGATTAGAAAGGATAACTTTGAGGTGGTTTCGTACCCTACTATAATCTCTTCATTTGTTCTCCGCTATTAGTGACTTTGTGGTAACTCTTTGTTGCATGTTGAGGGATAGTTATATGATCCAATTATGTTATTATTGTTGAGGGAACTTCACTAGTGAAAGTATGAACCCTAGGCCTTGTTTCAACACATTGCAATACCGTTTGTGCTCACTTTTATCATTAGTTACCTTGGTGTCTTTATATTTTCAGATTACAAAAACCATTATCTACTATCCATATTGCACTTGTATCACCATCTCTTCGCCGAACTAGTGCACCTATACAATTCACCATTGTATTGGGTGTGTTGGGGACACAAGAGACTCTTTGTTATTTGGTTGTAGGGTTGTTTGAGAGAGACCATCTTCATCCTACGCCTCCCACAGAATTGATAAACCTTAGGTCATCCACTTGAGGGAAATTTGCTACTGTCCTACAAACCTATGCACTTGGAGGCCCAACAACGTCTATAAGAAGAAGGTTGTGTAGTAGACATCAGGCTCTTTGCTGGCGCCGTTGCCGGGGAGGTTAGCGCTTGAAGGTATATCTTTAGATCTTGCAATCGAATCTTTTTGTTTCTTGTTTTATCACTAGCTTACTTTATAAAAGAAAATTACAAAAAATGGAATTAAGGGTACCTCATATGATTCATCTTTTTAATATCTATCATGAAAATAAGGATTCCGATAATTGTGCTCAAGTGCTAGAAGAAGAAATCTATAAAATGTTTGGCACTAAATATTTGAATGATGAGCATGATTGCAATAATGTTAGTACGAATTCCTTGAATATCCATGATGCTAATGATATCTAAAGCCACAAGCTTGGGGAAGCTATGTTTGATGAAGATGATATTTTTTGTCCCCCAAGTTTTGATGAGAAAATTTATTATGATGAAAGCATGCCTCCTATTTATGATGATTATATTGATGAAAGTGGATTTGTAGAGGTCATGACTTTATTTAGCGATGAATCCACTATTTCGGAAGAGGTTCCAATTGATTATGAGAACAAAGTTGCTATCTATGATGATTATTGTGATGACTTGTATGCTATTAAAAATAATGATAACCATGAAACTTGTCATCATGATTTTAGTTTTCAATTGGATTATGCCTCACATGATAAATATTTTGTTGAGTTTACTCCCACTACTATTCTGAATGAGAAGAATTTTGCTTATGTGGAGAGTAGTAAATTTTCTATGCTTGTAGATCATGAAAAGAATGCTTTATGTGATAGTTATATTGTTGAATTCATTCATGATGCTACTGAAAATTATTATGAGGTAGGAATATATGCTTGTATAAATTGCAATAATATCAAGTTTCCTCTCTATGTGCTTAAAGTTTTGAAGTTATGCTTGTTTTACCTTCCTATGTTAGTTGATTATTGTTCCCATAAGTTGTTTGCTCACAGAATCCCTATGCATTGGAAGTGGGTTAGACTTAAATGTGCTATTCATATTCTTCATGATGCTCTCTTTATGTTACAATTCTTATCTTTTATGTGAGCATCATTGAAATCATCATGCCTAGCTAGGGGCGTTAAACGATAGCGCTTGTTGGGAGGCAACCCAATTTTATTTTTGTTCCTTGCTTTTTGTTCCTATTTAGTAATAAATTAATCATCTATCCTCTGTTATGATTCTTTTATGTTTTAATTAGTGTTTGTGCCAAGTAAAGCCTTTAGGATCTTCTTGGGTGATTGTTATTTGATCATGTTGTAAAAAACAGAAAGTATGCGCTCACGAGAATAATTTTCATTTTTTACCAGAGAGCTATAAAATACAGATTCCACTTGAAGTAGATCATTAAAAAAATTGCCTAGGACTTCCTAATTTCTCGGGAGTTTTGGAGTTACAGAAGTATTCAGAACCTACAGATTACTACAGCCTGTTCTGTTTTTGACAGATTCTGTTTTCTATGTCTTGTTTGCTTATTTTGATGAATCTATGAGCAGTATCAGAGGGTATGAACCATAGAGAAGTTGGAATACATTATATATTACACCAATATGAATTTAGAATGAGTTCACAACAGTACCTAAGTGGTGATTTATTTTCTTATACTAACGGAGCTTACGAGTTTTTTGTTAAGTTTTGTGTTGTGAAGTTTTCAAGTTTTGGGTAAAGATTTGATGGACTATGGAATAACGAGTGGAAAGAGCCTAAGCTTGGGGATGCACAAGGCACCACAAGGAAATATTCAAGGATAACTAAGATCCTAAGCTTGGGGATGCCCCGGAAGGCATCCCCTCTTTCGTCTTTGTTCATCGGTAACTTTACTTGGAGCTATATTTTTATTCATCACATGCTATGTGTTTTGCTTGGAGTGTCAATTTATTTTGTTAGGATTTGCTTGCTGTTATTTAGAACAATGTTTTGCATCTTTTATTTCAATAAAAGTGGCATTGATAGCCTTTACTATGCCTATTTTACAAGTCCACATGTTGCTGTTTGAAAACAGAAAGTTTACCGCTGTTGCAAAAATTGCTAGAAAAGTCAGAATGTGATAAAATGTTGAAACCTTTTGCATAATAAGCTCTGATGAATTTACTACAGTGGGAATTTTATTTCATAATTTTTGGAGGTAGGGAAGTATGGATCTTGCTGCACTCTTTACATACTGTCCTGTTTAGGCAGATTGCTATTATGTTTGCATTGTTTGCATATGTTTGCTTCTTTAATGAATCTATTTGAGGATAGGACTATTAAATATGCAGGGCATTTAGTATGCAATGTTGAATAATAATTTTAGTGATTTGCTACAGTAGAGTATGATAAGGTTTTTGCATTGGTTTATACTAACTTATCTCACGAGTCCTTGTTGAGTTTTGTGTGGATGAAGCTTTTGAGATTTAGGGAGATCGTGATATGAGAGGAATTAAGGAGACACAAAAGCTCTAGCTTGGGGATGCCCAAGGAATCCCAAGATAATATTTCAAGAGGTCTCAAGTGTCTAAGCTTGGGGATGCCCCGGTTGGCATACCACCTTTCTTCTTCAACAACTATCGGTTAGTCCTAAGTTTTTGCTTCTTCACATGATGTTTGCCATTCTTAGAATGTCATTTTACTTTGTTTTGCTTGCTGTTTGAATAAAATATCAAGATCTGAAATTATTAAATGGGAGAGTTTTCACATAGTTGCATAATTATTCAACTACTCATTGATCTTCACTTATATCTTTTGGAGTAGTTTGTCATTTGCTCTAGTGGTTCACTTATATCTTTTAGAGCACGGTGGTGGTTTTATTCTATAGAAATAATTGTTATCTCATGAATCACTTATATTATTTTGAGAGTCCTTTATAACAAGCATGGTAATTTGCTTTAGATATAATAAAAAACTTTCATATAAAGTGCATTGAATACTATGAGAAGTTTGATACTTGATAATTGTTTTGAGATATGGAGATGGTGATATTAGAGTCATGATAGTTGAGTAGTTGTGAATTTGAGAAATACTTGTGTTAAAGTTTGTGATTACCATAGCATGCACGTATGGTGAACCGTCATGTGATGAAGTCAGAGCATGCTTTATTTATTGATTGTCTTCCTTATGAGTGGCGGTCGGGAACGAGCGATGGTCTTTTCCTACCAATTTATCCCCCTAGGGGCATGCACGTAGTACTTTGTTTCGATAACTAATAGATTTTTTCAATAAGTATGTGAGTTCTTTATGACTAATGTTGAGTCCATGGATTATACGCACTCTCACCCTTCCACCATTGCTAGCCTCTATAGTACCATGCAACTTTCGCCAGTACCATAAACCCACCATTTATCTTCCTCAAAACAACCACCATACCTACCTATTATGGCATTTCCATAGCCATTCCGAGATATATTGCCATGGAACTTTCCACCGTTCTGTTTATTATGACATGCTTCACCATTGTCATATTGCTTTGCATGATCATGTAGTTGCCATTGTATTTGTGGCAAAGCCACCATTCATAATTCTTTCATACATGTCACTCATGAGTCATTGCACATCCCGGTACACCACCGGAGGCATTCATATAGAGTCATATCTTGTTCTAAGTATCGAGTTGTAATTCTTGAGTTGTAAGTAAATAAAAGTGTGATGATCATCATTATTAGAGCATTGTCCCAAGTGAGGAAAGGATGATGGAGACTATGATTCCCCCACAAGCCGGGATGAGACTCCGGACGAAAAAAAGAGAAGGCCCAGAAAAAAGAGAGAAAAAGAGAGAAGGGGCAATGCTACTATCATTTTACCACACTTGTGCTTCAAAGTAGCACCATGATCTTCATGATAGAGAGTCTCCTATGTTGTCACTTTCATATACTAGTGGGAATCTTTCATTATAGAACTTGGCTTGTATATTCCAATGATGGGCTTCCTCAAAATGACCTAGGTCTTCATGAGCAAGAAAGTTGGATGCACACCCACTTAGTTTCTTTTTGAGCTTTCATACACTTATAGCTCTAGTGCATCCGTTGCATGGCAATCCCTACTCACTCACATTGATATCTATTAATGGGCATCTCCATAGCCCGTTGATACGCCTAGTTGATGTGAGACTATATTCTCCTTTTTTGTCTTCTCCACAACCACCCTTCTATTCCACATATAGTACTATATCCATGGCCCACGCTCATATATTGCGTGAAGATTGAAAAAGTTTGAGAACACCAAAAGTATGAAACAATTGCTTGGCTTGTCATCGGGGTTGTGCATGATTTAAATACATTGTGTGGTGAAGATGGAGCATAGCCAGACTATATGATTTTGTAGGGATAGCTTGCTTTGGCCATGTTTTTTTGAGGAGACATGATTGCTTTATTAGTATGCTTGAAGTATTATTATTTTTATGTCAATATTAAACTTTTGTCTTGAATCTTATGGATGTGAACATTCATGCCACAAATAAAGAGAATTACTTAGAGAAATATGTTAGGTAGCATTCCACATAAAAAATTCAGTTTTTATCATGTACCTACTCGAGGACGAGCGGGAATTAAGCTTGGGGATTGATACGTCTCCAACGTATCTATAATTTTTGATTGCTCCATGCTATATTATCTACTGTTTTGGACATTATTGGGATTTATTATCCACTTTTATATTATTTTTGGGACTAACCTATTAACCGGAGGCCCAGCCCAGAATTGCTGTTTTTTGCCTGTTTTAGGGTTTCGAAGAAAAGGAATATCAAACGGAGTCCAAACGGAATGAAACCTTCGGGAACGTGATTTCTAGGAAGATTATGATCCGGGAGACTTGGACCTATGTCAAGAAAAGAAACAGGAGGCCACAAGGTAGGGGGCGCGCCTACCCCCCCAGGCGCGCCCTCCACCCTCATGGGCCCCCTGTTGCTCCACCGACATACTCCTTCCTCCTATATATACCTACGTACCCCCAAACGATCAGATACGGAGCCAAAAACCTAATTCCACCGCCGCAACTTTCTGTATCCACGAGATCCCATCTTAGGGCCTATTCCGGAGCTCCGCCGGAGGGGGCATCGATCACGGAGGGCTTCTACATCAACACCATAGCCTCTCCGATGAAGTGTGAGTAGTTTACCTCAGACCTACGGGTCCATAGTTATTAGCTAGATGGCTTCTTCTCTCTATTTGGATCTCAATACAATGTTCTCCCCCTCTCTTGTGGAGAACTATTCGATGTAATCTTCTTTTTGCGGTGTGTTTGTTGAGACCGATGAATTGTGGGTTTATGATCAAGTCTATCTATGAACAATATTTGAATCTTATCTGAATTCTTTTATGTATGATTGGTTATCTTTGCAAGTCTCTTCGAATTATCAGTTTGGTTTGGCCTACTAGATTGATCTTTCTTGCAATGGGAGAAGTGCTTAGCTTTAGGTTCAATCTTGCGGTGTCCTTTCCCAGTGACAGTAGGGGCAGCAAGGCACATATTGTACTGTTGCCATCGAGCAAAACAAGATGGGGTTTTCTTCATATTGCATGAGTCTATCCCTCTACATCATGTCATCTTGCTTAAGGCGTTACTCTGTTTTTGACTTAATACTCTAGATGCATGCTGGATAGCGGTCGATGAGTGGAGTAATAGTAGTAGATGCAGGCATGAGTCGGTCTACTTGTCTCGGACGTGATGCCTATATACATGATCATACCTAGATATTCTCATAACTATGCTCAATTCTGTCAATTGCTCAACAGTAATTTGTTCACCCACCGTAGAATACTTATGCTCTTGAGAGAAGCCACTAGTGAAACCTATGGCCCCCGGGTCTATCTTTATCATATTAATCTCCTACTACTTAGTTATTTCCTTTGCTATTTACTTTGCCTTTATTTTACTTTGCATCTTTATCACAAAAATACCAAAAATATTATCTTATCATATCTATCAGATCTCACTCTCGTAAGTGGCCTTATAGGGATTGACAGCCCCTATTTGCGTTGGTTGCGAGGATTTATTTGTTTTGTGCAGGTACGAGGGACTCGCGCGTAGCCTCCTACTGGATTGATACCTTGGTTCTCAAAAACTAAGGGAAATACTTACGCTACTTTGCTGCGTCATCCCTTCCTCTTCGGGGAAAACCAACGCAGTGCTCAAGAGGTAGCAGGGATGCTGATATGTCTCCAACGTATCTATAATTTTTGATTGTTCCATGCTATTATATTATCTGTCTTGGATGTTTATGGGCTTTATTATGCACTTTTATATTATTTTTGGGACTAACCTATTAACCTAGAGCCCAGTGCCAGTTTCTGTTTTCTTGCCTATTTTAGTGTTTCGAAGAAAAGGAATATCAAACGGAGTCCAAACGGAATGAAACCTTAGGGAAAGTTATTTTTGGAACGGAAGCAATCTAGGAGACTTGGAGTAGACGTCGGGGAAGCTTCGAGGTGGCCACGAGGCAGGGAGGCGCGCCTGCCCCCTGGGCGCGCCCCCACCCTCGTGGGCCCCTCGTGGCTCCCCTGACCGACTTCTTTCGCCTATATATGTCCATATACCCCAAAAACTTCGGGGAGCAGAATAGATCGGGAGTTCCACCGCCAGAAGCCTCAGTAGCCACCGAAAACCAATCTAGACCCGTTCCGGCACCATGCCGGAGGGGGGGGATCCCTCTCCGGTGGCCATCTTCATCATCCTGGCGCTCTCCATGACGAGGAGGGACTACTTCACCCTCAGGGCTGAGTGTATGTACCAGTAGCTCTGTGTTTGATCTCTCTCTAGTGTTCTTGAGTTGGCACGATCTTGATGTATTGCGAGCTATGCTATTATAGTTGGATCTTATGATGTTTCTCCCCCTCTACTCTCTTGTGATGAATTGAGTTTTCCGTTTGAAGTTATCTTATCAAATTGAGTCTTTAAGTATTTGAGAACACTTGGTGTATGTCTTGCATGTGCTTATCTGTGGTGACAATGGGATATCGCGTGATCCACTTGATGTATGTTTTGGTGATCAACTTGCGAGTTCCATGACCTCATGAACTTATGCATAGGGTTTGGCACACATTTTCGTCTTGACTCTCCGGTATTGACTCTCCGGTAGAAACTTTGGGGCACTCTTTGAAGTTCTTTGTGTTGGTTGAATAGATGAATCTGAGATTGTGTGATGCATATCGTATAATCATACCCGCGGATACTTGAGGTGACATTGGAGTATCTACGTGACATTAGGGTTTTGGTTGATTTGTGTCTTAAGGTGTTATTCTAGTACGCACTCTAGGATAGATTGAACGGAAAGAATAGCTTCATGTTATTTTACTACGGACTCTTGAATAGATCGATCGAGAGGATAACTTTGAGTGGTTTCGTACCCTACAATAATCTCTTCGTTTGTTCTCCTCTATTAGTGACTTGGAGTGACTCTTTGTTGCATGTTGAGGATAGTTAATATGATTCCAATTATGTTATTATGTTGAGGAACTTGCACTAGTGAAAGTTGAACCCTAGGCCTTGTTTCAACATTGCAATACTGTTTATGCTCACTTTTATCTTAGTTCCTTGCTGTTTTTATATTTTTCAGATTACCAACCTTATCTACCATCCATATTGCACTTGTCACCATCTCTTGCCGAACTAGTGCACCTATACAATTTACCATTGTATTGGGTGTGTTGGGGACACAAGAGACTCTTTGTTATTTGGTTGCAGGGTTTCTTGAGAGAGACCATTGAGAGAGACCATCTTCATCCTACGCCTCCCACGAATTGATAAACCTTAGGTCATCCACTTGAGGGAAATTTGCTACTGTCCTACAAACCTCTGCACTTGGAGGCCCAACAACGTCTACAAGAAGAAGGTTGTGTAGTAGACATCACTCATCGTGGTGGCCGCCAGGATGATGAAGATGGCCACCGGTGATGATTCCCCCTCCGGTAGGGTGCCAAAACAGGGTCTAGATTGGTTTTCGGTGGCTATAGAGCCTTGTGGTGGCAGAACTTATAATCTAGGGTTATTTCTGATGGTTTCTCTATTTATAGGATTTTTTGGCGTCAGTTTCACGCGAAGATGGGCCTCGAGGTGAGCACAACCCACCGGGGCAAGCCTAGCCCACCAGGCGCGCCCTGGTAGGTTGTGCCCTCCTCATGGCTCTTCTTTCCCTCCCACGAAGCTTCAGGGGTCTCTTTTGTTTCAAAAAATCGTCAAAAAGTTTCAGCTCATTTGGAGAACTTCCATTTCTACACAAAAAACAACACCACGGTAGTTCTGCTGAAAACAACGTCAGTCTGGGTTACTTCCATGCAAATCATACCAAAACCATATAAAATTGTTGTACACATGACATGAATACTTCATAAATTATAGATACGTTGGAGACATATCATGTAGCATGTTCCTTTATCCTAACAGGGATGGTTTCTCAATATAAGCAGTAGGAACAACTAGATCAACATTATAAAGTATAGTTTCTTCTTTAGCTAGTACTGGTTCCTTAATTTCTTCTTTAATAGGTGGGTGATATTTAAACCAATTCTCTTTAGGGAGATCAACATGAGTAGCAAATGATTCAAAAAAGGAGGCTACTATCTCGGAGTCCAGCCCATATTTAGTGCTAAACTTTTGAAAAGCATCGGTATTCATAAAAGATTTAACACAATCATACTTTAGCTTAATACCTGTCTCTTTACCTTCATCGAGTTCCCAATCTTCAGAGTTGCATTTAGTTATTTCCAAAGGATCCCACCGGAATTCAATAGTCTTCTTTATAAAATAACCAACATAAGAAGTATCGAGCATGGATCGATCATTATGAGAAAGCCGAGCATAAAAATTCTGGATAATAATTTCTCTTGATAGCTCATGATTGGGGCATGAATATAACATTGACTTAAGCCTCCCCCAAGCTAGAGCGATACTTTCTCCTTCACGTGGCCAAAAATTATATATGTAATTCCGATCACGATGAACTATATGCATATGATACAATTTTTGGTGGAACTCCAATTTCAATCGATTCCAATTCGAAGATCCAATACCATTGCATAGCCTATGCCATGCCAATGCCTTTCCCTTAAAAGATAAAGGGAAAACCTTCTTCGTAACTTCATCTCCGGGCAAACCTGCAAGCTCGAACAATCCACAAATTTGTTCCACATATATCAAGTGCATATCAGGATGTTCAGTTCCATCTCCTACATAAGGATTAGCTAGCAGTTGTTCTATCATACCCGAAGGAATTTCATATTCAATATTTTCAGTAGGTGCAGTGGGTTGAGGGGTAGCTAATTGTGGTTCCGGTCGAGGTGAAGATACCCCAAACAAACCCCTCAAAGGATTGTTTTCCATAGTAACAAGTGGCAGTAAATTTTAGCACACTAGATAAATGTTTCCTTACCAAATTCTACTTACCAAAGGCGCTTCACTTCCCGGCAATGGTGCCAGAATATAGCCTTGATGAATCACAAGTATAGGGGATCAATTGTAGCTCTTTTCGATAAGTAAGAGTGTCGAACCCAACGAGGATCAGAAGGAAATGACAAGTGGTTTTCAGCAAGGTAATGTCTGCAAGTGCTGAAATTGTAAGTAGCAGAGTAGTTTGATAGCAAGATAATTTGTAACGAGCAAGTAAGGATAATAGTAGCAAAAGTGCAGCAAGGTAGCCCAATCCTTTTGAGGCAAAGGACATGCCAAAACGGTCTCTTATAATAAGCAAAGTGTTCTTGAGGGTACACGGGAATTTCATCTAGTCACTTTCATCATATTGGTTCGATTTGTGTTCACTACTTTGATAATTTGATATGTGGGTGGACCGGTGCTTAGGTGTTGTTCTTACTTGAACAAACCTCCTACTTATGATTAACCCTCCCGCAAGCATCCACAACTACGAGAAAAATATTAAGAATAAATTCTAACCATAACAGTAAACTTTTGGATCCAATCGGTCCCTTACGGAATAGCGCATAAACTAGGGTTTAAGCTTCTGTCACTCTCGCGACCCATCATCTAATTGCCCTCCACAATGTATTCCCTTAGGTCCAAATTTGGTGAAGTGTCATGTAGTCGACGTTCACATGACACCACTATGGAAATCACAACATACATACTATCAAAATATCGAACACATATCAAGTTCACATGATTACTTGCAACATGATTTCTCCCGTGACCTCAAGAAAAAAATTAACTACTCACA
Source organism: Triticum urartu (assembly GCF_003073215.2). Lineage (NCBI taxonomy): Eukaryota > Viridiplantae > Streptophyta > Magnoliopsida > Poales > Poaceae > Triticum > Triticum urartu. Next base: position 560,809,287 of record NC_053022.1, on the reverse strand, counting down.
AGTGATAAACATGCTCAAGATCAAAGGGGTATTAAATAGCATAATGGATCTAAACATATAATCTTCTGCCAAATAAACCATATAGTAATGAACTACAAGATGTAATTAACACTACTAGTCACCCACAAGCACCAATCTATAGCTCCGGTAACAAGATTGAACACAAGAGATGAACTAGGGTTTGAGATGGAATGGTGCTGCTGAAGATGTTGATGGAGATAGCCCTCCCCAAGATGGGAGAGTTGTTGGTGATGATGGTAGATCGTGCTCTTATGATTGAAGGGAAGCAGCAGCAAATTGAGAATCGCAAAAGGAGGTATGGACAAGGGAAGTACAATTCAGGAGCTCAACAGAAGCCACGTTTTACCCCTAGACCGGGAGGACATTTTCAGCATACCCATGGAGGAGGTAGCTCGCACAATCACAATGGCACCAAGAATGGTAATGGCAATGGAGGAAGCAACGGCCAGAATCGCACCAACCCCTCAACCCCAGCCAAGAAGGACCTGAGCCAAGTCACTTGCTTTAAGTGTCAGAAGACCGAACATTATGCCAATGAATGTCCTGAAGGCCAAAATGGCAATGGAAGTTCTGGGAAGAAGCCGAACCCTTTCAACAGGGGACAGGTGAACCACGTTAGCGTGGAGGAGGTTGAAGCTCAGCCTGATGCAGTAATAGGTAAGTTTTTGGTTAAGTCATTTACTGCACTCGTTCTTTTTGATACTGGTGCATCACATTCATACATATCAAGGGGATTTGTGGATAAGTATAACCTATCAACCCAAGCCCTTAGGTCACCCATGTTAGTAACCTCGCCTGGAGCAGAGTATGTGGCTAGTCTATGGTGTGATCGGTTACCATTAAGGATTGGTAACTATGTTTTTCCCCTCAGACCTAATAGTATTGGAATCCCAAGGATTGGATGTGATATTAGGCATGGATTGGTTATCAAAGTATGAAGGGAATATTGAATGTGCTAGTAAGTCAATTTTGCTTACCACCACAGAAGGGAGAAGGATCAAGTATGTATCCCGGCATGTGCCAAAGAGGACTCAAGTAAATTGCCTAACAGGAGTTGTGCAGGAGGAAGTACCAGTAGTGAAGGATTTCCCTGATGTATTTCCAGAAGAGTTGCCAGGCATGCCACCGGATAGAGATATTGAGTTTTTGATTGAGCTATTGCCAGGCACAGGGCCAATTTCAAAGAGACCATATAGGATGCCAACAAAGGATTTGGTGGAAATTAAGAAGCAGATTAAGGAGTTACTGGATAAGGGATATATCCGCCCAAGTTCTTCGCCTTGGGGATCGCCAGTACTTCTAGTGGAGAAGAAGGATGGATCGTTAAGGATGGTTGTTGATTATCGAGGATTGAATGAAGTAACGATCAAGAACAAGTACCCACTACCGATGATCAATGATCTGTTTGATCGATTGCAAGGAGCTAAGGTATTTTCCAAGATCGATCTGCGATCAGGATACCACCAGTTGAAGATTCGAGAACATGATATACCGAAGACAGCTTTTACCACCAGGTATGGGCTGTACGAGTATACCATTATGTCATTTGGTCTGACTAACGCACCCGCCTATTTTATGAACATGATGAACAAAGTATTCATGGAGTTTTTGGATAAGTTCGTCGTGGTGTTCATTGATGATATCCTGGTTTACTTGAAGAATGAAGAGGAGCATAAGGAACATTTGCGACTAGTACTTGGAAAGCTCAGAGAACATCAATTATATGCCAAGTTCAGCAAATGTGAGTTTTGGATGAAGGAAGTAGGATTCCTCGGACACGTTATATCTGGCGAAGGTATAGCAGTCAATCCCACTGAAGTTGATACCGTGACCAAGTGGGAAGCCCCAACAACAGTTGGAGAGATCCGGAGTTTTCTTGGACTCGCAGGATACTACCGGAGATTTATTGAGAATTTCTCAAAGATTGCGAAGCCTATGACTGAGTTGTTGATGAAAGATACCAAGTTCGTATGGACGGAGGAATGTGAGGCTAGTTTCCAGGAGTTGAAGAAACGCTTGGTTACCTCACCAGTGTTGATTTTTCCAGACCAGACCAAAGATTATGAGGTGTATTGCGACGCTTCACGTCAAGGACTTGGAGCAGTGCTTATGCAGTAAGGGAGAGTTGTTTCATATGCCTCAAGACAACTGAAACCTCATGAGTTGAATTATGCCACGCATGATTTGGAGTTAGCAGCCGTAGTGCATGCTTTGAAAACATGGAGGCATTTCCTCATTGGAAATCATTGTGAGGTGTACACGGATCATAAGAGTTTGAAGTACATTTTCACACAGAAGGAGTTGAATCTCAGACAAAGGAGATGGTTGGAGCTCATCAAGGATTATGATATGAGATTGCATTATCACCCCAGAAAAGCTAATGTAGTAGCTGACGCATTAAGCCGTAAGAGCCATGTCAATACATTAATGACGGGAGAAATACCCAAGGCGTTAGCAGAAAATCTTCGAGAGTTATGTTTAGAAATAGTTCCGAGAGGCTATGTAGCAGCATTGGAGATTCAGTCAACTTTGATGGATAGAATCAGAGAAGCTCAAAAGACTGACAAAGAAATTGCCGCTATTAAGGAGAAACTTAGCAAAGGAAAAGCTAAGGGATTTCGTGAGGATGAGCACGATACCCTATGGTTTGAAGACCGCGTTTACGTGCCCAATGACCCGGAGATCAGGGAGTTGATACTGCAAGAGGCACACGACTCACCGTATTTGATTCACCCAGGAAATACCAAGATGTATTTGGATTTGAAAGATATTTTCTGGTGGACCGGAATGAAGAAGGATATTGCGGAGTACGTAGCAGTTTGTGATGAATGTCAGAGAGTAAAGGCAGAGCATCAGAAGCCAGCAGGATTGTTACAACCAATGCCGATCCCCGAATGGAAGTGGGATAAGTTAGGCATGGATTTTATCACGGGATTGCCTAGGACTCGTTCAGGCTATGACTCAATTTGGGTTGTAGTCGATCGATTGACGAAAGTAGCTCATTTCATCCCAGTAAAGACCACTTACACCAGTGCTAAGTTGGCAAAGATATACATGACCAGGATCGTATGTTTGCATGGAGTTCCAAGGAGTATCGTATCAGATAGAGGAACCCAGTTTACCTCAAAGTTCTGGAAGCAGTTGCACGAAACTTTGGGTACCAGGCTAGAATTCAGTACAACTTTTCATCCACAGACAGATGGACAGACCAAGAGAGTTAATTAGATTTTCGAGGATATGCTGAGAGCTTGTGCGCTAGATTACGGATCTAGTTGGGACGATAATTTGCCATATGCAGAGTTCTCTTATAACAACAGTTACCAAACCAGTTTAAAGATGGCCCCTTTCGAAGCATTGTACAGAAGAAGGTGCAGGACACCGTTGTCGTGGGATGAAGTTGGAGACCGCCAGTTGTTTGGACCTGACTTGATTAAAGAGTCTGAACAGAAGGTGAAATTGATTCGCGATAGGCTCAAGGTAGCTCAATCCAGACAGAAAAGTTATGCAGATTCTAAACGCAAGGAGACAGTTTACGAAGTTGGAGATAGAGCTTATCTTCGAGTATCTCCACTTTGGGGAACAAAGCATTTTGGAGTTAAAGGGAAGTTAGCGCCACGATTTGTAGGACCATATCGAGTTTTGGAGCGTATGGGAGAAGTGGCCTACAAGTTGGAATTGCCCGAAGGATTGCCAGGAGTTCATGATGTGTTCCATGTTTCTCAGTTAAAGAAGTGTCACGCGGAGATGGCTGACATACCGTTGAGAGACACAGTGCCTTTGGAAACTATTCAGTTGGATAATGATTTGACATACGAGGAGAAACCAGTTAAGATTCTCGAGTTTGCCAGCCGAGTTACTCGCAGCAGGGTTATCAAGTTTTGCAAGGTTCAGTGGAGCCACCACACGGAGGATGAAGCCACCTGGGAACGAGAGGAAGATTTGCTCAAGGACCACCCTCACCTATTTTCTAGCCAACCCGAATCTCGAGGGCGAGATTCATCTTAAGGGGGGTAGGTTTGTAACATCCCAAATTTTCAATTTGGAATGTTATACATTAGATCATCATTGCATATCATATTTTATTTTGCATTTTGGCTGATCCTAGTAATTCTACTCAACTCAATGACCCACGGAGAGAGTTGGGGATTTCGTTATTTTCATATTTGAGTTTTCTCAAATTTTGAGAATAGGATCATTTGATTTTATTTATTTTATCATCAATTATTTCTATTACAAAAATATAAGAGAGGGAATAAAATGACTTTCCCAAAATAAAGAAATATTGAGGATTTAATAATAACATCAAATAATATTTTATTTCAGAGTTTTTCGTTGTTTTATTTGAATTTAGGAAAAATGTGTGTTTTTCAAAATTGCATTTAGGTACCAAATAAATGTTCACCTTGTGCGGCTTGATTTTAGAAGCCCGTGAAAATTTATTTCGAAATTTTTGGAGTCTGTTTAGTATTTCTTTTTATTTTTCTTCTGCGCGTAATTAAAAAAACGCGCGCCGACCTACGGGTCGTGTCCGACCTGGACACCAGCTCGGGCAGGCTTTATAAGCCGGGGCAGCCCACCCGGGCAAACCCTAGCCGCCCCAGCCCCAAGCCGCCGCCGCCGCCGACGCCGACGCCCCGCCGACGCTGCGTCGCCTCGCCGCCCGCCGCCGCCGCCAACGCCCCGCCGCCGCCGCGTCGCCTCGCCGCCCGCCGCCGCCGCCGCACGCCGCCCGAGGTTTGCCGCCGCTTCGAAATCCGCGCCATTTTTTTTGTAAAACCGTTCGGTTTTTTCGTCGGTTTTTCTGTCGGTTTTTTTAGATTCGTTTTTTTAAATAGATCGGTTTTTCCGGTTTATTTAAATAGTGAGCATTCGTCCGTTCGTTCGTTTTAGCAAGCGTTTGTCGTTTTTCTTTTTCTCGCATTTAATCCGCGATTTTTTTGATCGCGATTCCTGATCCGATTTTCGTTTTAGTATAACTTTTTGCTCGTTTATCGGAATCAGGCGATTCAAGCGCCTGGAGTTTCGTCTCGAAACCCTCTATCCGTTTAACCAACTTAAACCAGATTTTGCTACTGTAAAATTTGCCCTAGATCCAGATTAGTAGAACGAAGTTGTTTTCTTTCGCCATTTGACTTTCGTTGCTTCGTTCGATTTGATTCTTTTTGCCAACCGGAGTTCTTAAGTTGAACCTTCTGGTTAGATCTCTTATTTGATTCTTACCCGTGCAGTAGATGAGTACTTATTATATGCTTGTTTGTTTGTCTGCGATAGAATACCCGGAGTGCGCCGCTTGTTACTTCGAATCTCTAGGTTTCGCGGATCATCAGCAAGGCAAGTAACACTTTGATCATACCTTTTCTACTACCCAGTTTTATTGCATTAGATCAATCCTCACACAATTCATGATTAGGATCTAACTAAATTGTGGGATGGGAAGTAGTTGAGGTAGTACCTATTACCTGTTTATTATCAAACCTTTGGGAGTTACTTCTACGTTTGCTTATTATGCCATGCTATGCTAGTAGACGTGGATTGGGTGAGTGATATCCATGACAGATGTGAGTTTGTTAATTAATGGTTTATCTAAGGTGGCAACTTAAACACACATCTGGGTGGATTGAGGCACCTGGGTATTCCAGGACTTGCCTGTTTTCTTTTGGACCGCCACCCATGCTCAAAGGGATCATGAGACTATTCATACTAGAAACTTCCGTGTGCAGCCACAAGCTATTATGGGCTCTAGCATAGTTGACTAAGTCATGCGAACTCTTACAGTGGTAGACTAGCAGATGTAGGGGATGTAGGTGGTACGGTCTACCCGATCGTAAGGCGCTAGCGCTTTTGAAAGACTATGTCTCGGTCATCCGTCTTCTCAAACACCTTGTAGTGCGAGAAACCAAACGGAGGCGATCGAGTCTTGTGGGGAAAAGTGCGCAAACCTCTGCAGAGTGTAATAAACTAATCTTGGTTAGCCATGTCCCCGGTTATGGACATCTTGAGTATCTAGTACCTGGATTATCATGTGAATCTCAACATGTTACTCTAAATTAATTTTGTTGGGTTATGTTTAATGATGATGTTTAATTGGGATTGAGAATGCTGTCAACCATTCTCAATGTTTAACAACTACCATGATAGTTAAATAAATTTATTCCTTTGAAGTAGGGAAAAATTGGCTTTACGCAAAACTATAACCATACAGCTTTCCACTAGCCAAATATGCATATAGTATAGCTGTTTCATTCCATTACTCTCTATGTGTTACCTTGCCAGCATATTCCATGTGTTGACCCGTTTCGGGCTGCAACGTTAATGTTGCAGACTTTTCAGACGACAATTAAGGAGTTTTAGGTCGTGGTTCTATACTCAGTGATGCCGTTGGAGTTGATGGACTCACTTATCTTCCAAGCCTTCCGCTGTTATCGTTATTAGATGGCCTTAAGCCATATTTATTGTAATAAGTTCTCTTATGAGACACTCGATGTAATACGTGTGTGATTGCTACTCTGCTATAAATCCTCCAAGTACTCTGTGGTGTCAGCATTACTGATCCGGGGATGACACCGAAGCATAGAGATCAGACTGTTTGAGGTCTGGTTGCTACAGCTTGAGAGAGACCATCTTCATCCTAAGCCTCCTACAGATTGATAAACCTTAGGTCATCCACTTGAGGGAAATTTGCTACTGTTCTACAAACCTCTGCACTTGGAGGCCCAACAACGTCTACAAGAATAAGGTTGTGTAGTAGACATCAAGCTCTTTTCTAGCGCCGTTGCCGGGGAGGTGAGTGCTTGAAGGTATATCTTTAGATCTTGTAATCGAGTCTTTTAGTTTCTTGTTTTATCACTAGTTTAGTTTATAAAAGAAAACTATAAAAATGGAATTGAGCTTGTCTCATACGCTTCACCTTTTTAATATCTTTCGTAAGTATGATGGAAAGGATAATTGTGCTCAAGTGCTAGAAGAAGAAATCTATAAAAATTTTGGCACTAAATATTTGAATGATGAGCATGATTGCAATGTTGTTAGTATGAATTCCTTGAATATCTATGATGCTAATGATATGCAAAGCCACAAGCTTGGGGAAGCTATGTTTGATGAAGATGATATTTTTTATCCCCCAAGTTTTGATGAGCAAATTTATTATGATGAAAGCATGCCTCCTATCTATGATGATTATTGTGATGACACGTATGCTTTAAAGAATAATAATAACAATGAACCTTGTCATCTTGTTCTTAATTTTCAATCACATGATAGTTATTTTGTTGAGTTTGCTCCCACTAGTATTAATGAGAAGAACCTTGCTTATGTCGAGAGTAGTAAATTTTCTATGCTTGTAGATCACGAAAAGAATGCTTTATGTGCTGGTTATATTGTTGAATTCATTCATGATGCTACTGAAAATTATTATGAGGGAGGAATATATGCTTGTAGGAATTGCAATAATATCAAGTTTCCTCTCTATGTGCTTAAAATCTTGAAGTTATGCTTGTTTTGCCTTCCTATGCTAGTTGATTATTGTTCCCACAAGTTGTTTGCTCACAAAATCCCTATGCATAGGAAGTGGGTTAGGCTTAAATGTGTTAGTCATATTCTTCATGATGCTCTCTTTATGTTTCAATTCTTATCCTTTATGTGAGCATCATTGAAATCATCATGCCTAGCTAGGGGCATTAAACGATAGCGCTTGTTGGGAGGCAACCCAATTTTATTTTAGTTCCTTGCTTTTTGTTCCTGTTTAGTAATAAATAATTCATTTATTCTCTGTTTAGATGTGGTTTTATGCTTTTAATTAGTGTTTGTGTCAAGTAGAACCTTTGGGAAGACTTGGGGAAAGTCTTGTTGATAATGCTGTAAAAAACAGAAACTTTAGCACTCACAAGAATTACTGCCATCTGTATTTGGAAAGTGATATTTAGTTAATTCTTTTTGCAGATGATTCATAGATAAATTCCTCACCTCCATCAATTTATTTGAGAATTTTATGAGTTCCATAAGTATACGTTTGATTCAGATTACTGCAGACTGTTCTGTTTTTGACAGATTCTGTTTTCAATGTGTTGTTTACTTATTTTGATGAATCTATGGCTAGTAAAAGAGTTTATAAACCATATAGAAGTTGGAATACAGTAGGTTTAACACCAATATAAATAAATAATGAGTTCATTACAGTACCTTGAAGTGGTGATTTTTTTTATACTAACGGAGCTTATGAGTTTTCTGTTAAGTTTTGTGTTGTGAAGTTTTCAAGTTTTGGGGAAGGATTCGATGGACTATGAAATAAGGAGTGAAAAGAGCCTAATCTTGGGGATGACCAAGGCACCCCAAGGTAATATTCATGTATAGCCAAGAGCCTAAGCTTGGGGATGCCCCGGAAGGCATCCCCTCTTTCGTCTTCGTTCATCGGTAACTTTACTTGGAGCTATATTTTTATTCACCACATGATATGTGTTTTGCTTGGAGTGTCAATTTATTTTGTTAATATTTGCTTTATGTTATTTAGAACAATGTTTTGCATATTTTATTTCAATAAAAGTGGCATTGATAGCCTTTACTATGCCTATTTTAGAAGTCCACATGTTGCTGTTTGAAAACAGAAAGTTTACCACTGTTGCAATAATTCCCTAGAAAAGTCAGAATGTTATAAAATGTTGAAACCTTTTGCATATTAAGATCTGATAAATTTACTACAGTGGGAATTTTCTTTCATAATTTTTGGAGCTAGGGAAGTATGGATGTTTCTGCATTCTTTAAAGACTGTCCTGTTTAGGCAGATTGCTGTTATGTTTGCATTGTTTGCATATGTTTGCTTCTTTAATGATTCTATTTGAGGATAGGACTATTAAATATGCAGAGGAATTTAGTATTAAATTTTGAATAATAGTTTTAGGGATTTTCTACAGTATAGTACGATAAGGTTTTGGCAATGGTTTATACTAACTTATCTCACGAGTCCTTGTTGAGTTTTTTGTGGATGAAGCTTTTGAGATTTAGGGAGACCTTGATATGAGAGGAATTAAGGAGACACAAAAGCTCAAGCTTGGGGATGCCCAAGGCACCCCAATATAATATTTCAAGAAGTCTCAAGCATCTAAGCTTGGGGATGCCCCGGTTGGCATCCCGCCTTTCTTCTTCAACAACTATCGGTTAGTGTCGGTTGATCCTAAGTTTTTGCTTCTTCACATGATGTTTGCCATTCTTAGAATTCCATTTTCTTTTTCTTTGCTTGCTGTTTGAATAAAATACCAAGATCTGAAATTCTCAAATGTTAGAGAGTCTTCACATAGTTGCATAATTATTCAACTACTCATTGATCTTCACTTATATCTTTCGGAGTAGTTTGTCATTTGCTCTAGTGCTTCACTTATATATTTTAGAGCATGGTGGTAGTTTTATTTTGAAGAAATAGATGAACTCTCATGCTTCACTTAGATTATTTTGAGAGTCTTAAACAGCATGGTAATGTGCTTAACCCTAATATGCTAGGTATACAAGATTAGTAAAAACTTTCTTATGAGTGTTTTGAATACTAAGAGAAGTTTGATGCTTGATGATTGTTTTGAGATATGGAGGTAATAATATCGAAGTCGTGCTAGTTGAGTAGTTGTGAAATTGAGAAATACTTATGTTGAAGTTTGCAAGTCCTGTAGCATGCACGTATGGTAAACATTATGCAACAAATTTGAAACATGAGGTGTTATTTGATTGTCTTCCTTATGAGTGGCGGTCGGGGACGAGCGATGGTCTTTTCCTACCAATCTATCCCCCTAGGAGCATGAGCGTAGTGCCGAGATTTTTGATGACTTGTAGATTTTTGCAATAAGTATGTGGGTTCTTTATTGAAGTAAATATGCCCTAGAGGCAATAATAAAGTTATTATTTATTTCCTTATATCATGATAAATGTTTATTATTCATGCTAGAATTGTATTAACCGGAAACATAATACATGTGTGAATACATAGACAAACAGAGTGTCACTAGTATGCCTCTACTTGACTAGCTCGCTGATCAAATATGGTTATGTTTCCTAACCATAGACATGAGTTGTCATTTGATTAATGGGATCACATCATTAGGAGAATGATGTGATTGACTTGACCCATTCCGTTAGCTTAGCACTTGATCGTTTAGTTTGTTGCTATTGCTTTCTTCATGACTTATACATGTTCCTATGACTATGAGATTATGCAACTCCCGTTTACCGGAGGAACACTTTGTGTGCCACCAAACGTCACAACGTAACTGGGTGATTATAAAGGTGCTCTACAGGTGTCTCTGAAGGTACTTGTTGGGTTGGCGTATTTCAAGATTAGGATTTGTCACTCCGATTATCGGAGAGGTATCTCTGGGCCCACTCGGTAATGCACATCACTATAAGCCTTGCAAGCATTGCAACTAATGAGTTAGTTGCGGGATGATGTATTACGGAACGAGTAAAGAGACTTGCCGATAATGAGATTGAACTAGGTATTGAGATACCGACGATCGAATCTTGGGCAAGTAACATACCGATGACAAAGGGAACAACTTATGTTGTTATGCGGTTTGACCGATAAAGATCTTCGTAGAATATGTAGGAGACAATATGAGCATCCAGGTTCCGCTATTGGTTATTGACCAGAGATGTGTCTCGGTCATGTCTACATAGTTCTCGAACCCGTAGGGTCTGCACGCTTAAAGTTCGATGACGGTTATATTATGAGTTTATGTGTTTTGATGTACCGAAGGAGTTCGGAGTCCCGGATGAGATCAGGGACATGACGAGGAGTCTTGAAATGGTTGAGACATAAAGATCGATATATTGGATGACTATATTCGGACATCGGAAAGGTTCCGAGTGATTCGGGTATTTTCGGGAGTACCGGGGAGTTACGGGCATTCGTATTGGGCCTTAATGGGCCATACGGGAAAGGAGAGAAAGGCCTCAAAGGTTGGCTGCACCCCTCCCCATGGGCTGGTCCGAATTGGACTAGGGAGGGGGGGGCGCCCCTTCCTTCCTTCTCCTTTTTCCTTCCCTTTCCTTCCCTCCTACTCCTACTACTTGGAAGGGATCCTAGTTCTACTAGGAAAGGGGGAATCCTACTCCCGGTGGGAGTAGGACTCCCCTAGGGCGCGCCATAGAGAGGGACGGCCCTCCCCCTCCTCCACTCCTTTATATACGGGGCAGGGGGCACCCCAAAGATACAACAATTGATCCTTTGGATCTCTTAGCCGTGTGCGGTGCCCCCTCCACCATAATCCACCTCGGTCATATCGTAGCGGTGCTTAGGCGAAGCCCTGCGTCGGTAGAACATCATCATCGTCACCACGCCATCGTGCTGACGGAACTCTCCCTCAAAGCTCGGCTGGATCGGAGTTCGAGGGACGTCATCGAGTTGAACGTGTGCAGAACTCGGAGGTGCCGTGCGTTCGGTACTTGATCGGTCGAATCGTGAAGACGTATGACTACATCAACCGCATTGTGCTAACGCTTCCGCTTTTGGTCTACAAGGGTACGTGGACACACTCTCCCCTCTCGTTGCTATGCATCACCATGATCTTGCGTGTGCGTACGAAATTTTTGAAATTACTACGTTCCCCAACAGTGGCATCCGAGCCAGGTTTTATGCGTAGATGTCATATGCACGAGTAGAACACAAGTGAGTTGTGGGCGATATAAGTCATATTGCTTACCAGCATGTCATAGTTTGGTTCGGCGGTATTGTTGGATGAAGCGGCCCGGACCGACATTACGTGAGACTGGTTTTACCGTCGTGCTATGCACACAGGTGACTAGCGGGTGTCAGTTTCTCCAACTTTAGTTGAACCGAGTGTGGCTACGCCCGGTCCTTGCGAAGGTTAAAACAGCACCAACTTGACAAACTATCATTGTGGTTTTGATGCGTAGGTAAGAACGGTTCTTGCTCAGCCCATAGCAGCCACGTAAAACTTGCAACAACAAAGTAGAGGACGTCTAACTTGTTTTTGCAGGGCATGTTGTGATGTGATATGGTCAAGACGTGATAAGATATAAGTTGTTGTATGAGATGATCATGTTTTGTTGAAGTTATCGGCAACTGGCAAAAGCCTTATGGTTGTCTCTCTATTGCATAAGATGCAAGCGCCAAATAATTGCTTTACTTTATCGCTATGCGATGGCAATAGTTGCAAGAGCAATAGTTGGCGAGACGGCCATGTGACGACACATTGATATAGATCAAGATGATGGAGATCATGGTGTCATGCCGGTGACGATATAGTTCATGACAGTACTTTGGAGATGGAGATCAAAGGCGCAAGATGATGATGGCCATATCATGTCACATACTTTGATTGCATATGATGTTTATCTTTTTATGCATCTTATCTTGCTTTGATTGACGGTAGTATTATAAGATGATCTCTCACTAAATTATCAAAGTATAAGTGTTCTCCCTGAGTATGCACCGTTGCGAAAGTTCTTCGTGTTGAGACACCACGTGATGATCGGGTGTGATAGGCTCTACGTTCAAATACAACGGGTGCAAAACAGTTGCACACGCGGAATACTCACGTTAAACTTGACGAGCCTAGCATATAACAGATATGGCCTCAGAACACGGATACCGAAAGGTCGAGCGTGAATCATATAGTAGATATGATCAACATAGTGATGTTCACCATTGAAACTACTCCATCTCACGTGATGATCGGACATGGTTTAGTTCATATGGATCACGTGATCACTTAGAGGATTAGAGGGATGTCTATCTAAGTGGGAGTTCTTAAGTAATATGATTAATTGAACTTTAATTTATCATGATTTTAGTCCTGGTAGTATTAGCATATCTATGTTGTAGATCAATAGCTCGCGATGTTGCTCCCCGTTTAATTTTTATATATTCCTAGAGAAAACTATGTTGAAAAATGTTAGTAGCAATGATGCGGATTGGATCCATGATCTGAGGATTAACCTTATTGCTGCACATAAGTATTATGTCCTTGATGCACCGCTAGGTGACAGACCTATTGCAGGAGCAGATGCAGACATTATGAATGTTTGACAAAAGCTCGGTATGATGACTACTTGATAGTTTAGTGCACCATGCTTAGAACCGGGACTTCAAAAATGTTTTGAACGCCACAGAGCATATAAGATGTTCTAAGAGTTGAAATTGGTATTTCATACTCATGCCCGTGTCGAGAGGTATGAGACCTCTGACAGTACTTTGCCTACGAGATGGAGGAGAATTGCTCAGCTAGTGAGCATGTGCTCAGAATGTCTGAGTACTACAATCACTTGAATCAAGTGGGAGTTAATCTTCCAAATAAGATAGTGATTGACAGAGTTCTCCAGTCACTATCACCAAGTTGCTAGAACTTCGTGATGAACTATAATATGCAAGGATAACGGAAACGATTCCCAAGCTCTTCATGATGCTGAAATCGACGAAGGTAGAAATCAAGAAAAGCATCAAGTGTTGATGGTTAACAAGACCACTAGTTTCAAGAAAAGGGCAAAGGGAAAAGGGGAACTTCAAGAAGAACGGCAAGCAAGTTGCTGCTCAAGTGAAGAAGCCCAAGTCTGGACCTAAGCCTGACACTAAGTGCTTCTACTGCAAAGGAACTGGTCACTGGAAGCAGAACTACCCCAAGTATTTGGCGGATAAGAAGGATGGCAAAGTGAACAAAGGTATATTTGATATATAAATTATTGATGTGTATATTACTAGTGTTCGTAGAAACCCCTCGGTATTTGATACTGGTTCAGTTGCTAAGAGTAGTAACTCAAAACGGGAGTTGCAGAATGAACAGAAACTAGTTAAGGGTGAAGTGACGATGTGTGTTGGAAGTAGTTCCAAGATTGATATGATCATCATCGCACACTCCCTATACTTTTGGGATTAGTGTTGAACCTAAATAAGTGTTATTTGGTGTTTGCGTTGAGCATGAATATGATTTGATCACATTTATTGCAATACGGTTATTCATTTAAGTTAGAGAATAATTGTTGTTCTGTTTACATGAATAAAACCTTATATGGTTACACATCCAATGAAAATGGTACGTTGGATCTCGATCGTAGTGATACACATATTCATAATATTGAAGCCAAAAAATGCAAAGTTAATAATGATAGTGCAACTTATTTGTGGCACTGCCGTTTAGGTCATATTGGTGTAAAGCGCATGAAGAAACTCCATCCTGATGGGCTTTTGGAATCACTTGATTACGAATCACTTGATGCTTGCGAACCATGCCTCTTGGGCAAGATGACTAAAACGCCGTTCTACGGAACAATGGAGCGAGCAACAGATTTATTGGAAATCATACATACTGATGTATGTGGTCCGATGAATATTGAGGCATGCGGCAGGTATCATTATTTTCAGACCTTCACAGATGATTTGAGCAGATATGGGTATATCTACTTGATGAAACATAAAGTCTGAAACATTTGAAAAGTTCATATAATTTCAGAGTGAAGTAACAAGAAAATAAAATATGCGATCCTATCAGGGAGGATAATATTTGAGTTACGAGTTTGGTCTTCATTTGAAACAATGCGGAATAGTTTTGCAACTCACGCCACCTGGAACACCACAGCGTAATGGTGTGTCTGGACGTCATAAATGTACTTTATTAGATATGGTGTGATCTATGATGTTTCTTACCAATCTACCACTATCGCTCTGGGGTTATGCATTAGAGACAACTGCATTCACGTTAAAAAAGGGCACCATCTAAATCCGTTGAGATGACACCTTATGAACTGTGGTTTGGCAAGAAACCAAAGTTGTCGTTTCTTAAAGTTTGGGACCGCGATACTTATGTGAAAAAGTTTCAACATGATAAGCTCAAACCCAAATCGGAGAAATGTGTCTTCATAGGATACCCAAAGAGACAGTTGGGTACACCTTCTAATCACAAATACAAAGGCAAAATATTTGTTGCTAAGAATGGATCCTTTCTAGAGAAAGAGTTTCTCTCGAAAGAAGTGAGCGGGAGGAAAGTAGACCTTGATGAGGTAACTATACCTGCTCCCTTATTGGAAAGTAGTTCATCACAGAAATCTGTTCCCGTGACTACTACACCAATTAGTGAGGAAGCTAATGATGATGATCATGTAACTTCAGATCAAGTTACTACCGAACCTCGTAAGGTCAACCAGAGTGAGATCCGCACTAGAGTGGTAAGGTAATCCTGTTCTGGAGGTCATGTTAATTGACCATGACGAACCTACGAACTATGAGGAAGTGATGATGAGCCCAGATTCCGCGAAATGGCTTGAGGCCATAAAAAATCTGAGATGGGATCCATGTATGAGAACAAAGTGTGGACTTTGGTTGACTTGCCCGATGATCAGCAAGCCATAGAAAATAAATGGATCTTCAAGAGGAAGACGGACGCTGATAGTAGTGTTACTATCTACAAAGCTAGAATTGTCGCAAAAGGTTTTTGACAAGTTCAAGGTGTTGACTACGATGAGAGTTTCTCACTCATATCTATGCATAAGTCTGTCCGAATCATGTTAGCAATTACTGCATTTTATGAAATCTGGCAAATGGATAAACAAAACTGCATTCCTTAATGGATTTATTAAAGAAGAGTTGTATATGATGCAACCAGAAGGTTTTGTCAATCCTAAAGGTGTTAACAAAATATGCAAGCTCCAGCAATCCATCTATGGACTGGTGCAAGCATCTCGGAGTTGGAATATACGCTTTGATAAGTTAATCAAAGCATATAGTTTTATACGGACTTGCGGTGAAGCTTGTATTTACAAGAAAGTGAGTGGGAGCACTACAGCATTTATGATAAGTATATGTGAATGACATATTGTTGATCGGAAATAATGTAGAATTATTCTGCAAAGCATAAAGGAGTGTTTGAAAGGAGTTTTTCAAAGAAAGACCTCGGTGCTCGGTGAAGCTACTTACATATTGTCATCAAGATCTATAGAGATAGATCAAGACGCTTGATAAGTTTTTCAATGAGTACATACCTTGACAAGTTTTTGAAGTAGTTCAAAATGGAACAGTCAAAGAAAGAGTTCTTGCCTGTGTTACAAGGTGTGAAATTGAGTAAGACTCAAAGCCCGACCACGGCAAGAAGATAGAAAGAGAATGAAAGTCATTCCCTATGCCTTGGCCATAGGTTCTATAAAGTATGCCATGCTGTGTACCAGATCTATTGTATACCCTACACTGTTTTTGGCAAGGGAGTACAATAGTGATCTAGGAGTAGATCACTGGACAGGGTCAAAATTATCCTTAGTGGAATAAGGATATGTTTCTCGATTATGGAGGTGACAAAAAGGTTCGTCGTAAAGGGTTACGTCGATGCAAATTTTGACACTGATCCAGATGACTCTAAATCTCAATCTGGATACATATTGAAAGTGGGAGCAATTAGCTAGAGTAGCTCCGTGCAGAGCATTGTTGACATAGAAATTTGCAAAATACTTACGGATCTGAATGTGGCAGACCCGTTGACTAAACTTCTCTCACAAGCAAAACATGATCACACCTTAGTACTCTTTGGGTGTTAATCACATAGCGATGTGAACTAGATTATTGACTCTAGTAAACCCTTTGGGTGTTGGTCACATGTCGATGTGAACTATGGGTGTTAATCACATGGTGATGTGAACTATTGGTATTAAATCACATGGCGATGTGAACTAGATTATTGACTCTAGTGCAAGTGGGAGACTGAAGGAAATATGCCCTAGAGGCAATAATAAAGTTATTATTTATTTCCTTATATCATGATAAATGTTTATTATTCATGCTAAATTGTATTAACCGGAAACATATACATGTGTGAATACATAGACAAACAGAGTGTCACTAGTATGCCTCTACTTGACTAGCTCGTTGATCAAAGATGGTTATGTTTCCTAACCATAGACATGAGTTGTCATTTGATTAACGGATCACATCATTAGGAGAATGATGTGATTGACTTGACCCATTCCGTTAGCTTAGCACTTGATCGTTTAGTTTGTTGCTATTGCTTTCTTCATGACTTATACATGTTCCTATGACTATGAGATTATGCAAATCCCGTTTACCGGAGGAACACTTTGTGTCCACCAAACGTCACAACGTAACTGGGTGATTATAAAGGTGCTCTACAGGTGTCTCCGAAGGTACTTGTTGGGTTGGCGTATTTCGAGATTAGGATTTGTCACTCCGATTGTCGGAGAGGTATCTCTAGGCCCTCTCGGTAATGCACATCACTATAAGCCTTGCAAGCATTACAACTAATGAGTTAGTTGCGGGATGATGTATTACGGAACGAGTAAAGAGACTTGCCGGTAACGATATTGAACTAGGTATTGAGATACCGACGATCGAATCTCGGGCAAGTAACATACTATGACAAAGGGAACAACGTATGTTGTTATGCGGTCTGACCGATAAAGATCTTCGTAGAATATGTAGGAGCCAATATGAGCATCCAGGTTCCGCTATTGGTTATTGACCGGAGACGTGTCTCGGTCATGTCTACATAGTTCTCGAACCCGTAGGGTCCGCACGCTTAAAGTTCGATGACGGTTATATTATGAGTTTATGTGTTTTGATGTACCGAAGGAGTTCGGAGTCCCGGATGAGATCGGGGACATGACGAGGAGTCTCGAAATGGTCGAGACGTAAAGATCGATATATTGGACGACTATATTCGGACATCGGAAAGGTTCCGAGTGATTCGGGTATTTTCGGGAGTACCGGGGAGTTACGAGAATTCGTATTGGGCCTTAATGGGCCATACAGGAAAGGAGAGAAAGGCCTCAAAGGGTGGCTGCACCCCTCCCCATGGGCTGGTCGAATTGGACTAGGGAGGGGGGCCCTTTCCTTCCTCTCTTTTTTCCCTTTTCCCCTCCTACTCCTACTACTTGGAAGGGATCCTAGTTCTACTAGGAAAGGGGGAATCCTACTCCCGGTGGGAGTAGGACTCCCCTAGGGCGCGCCATAGAGAGGGCCGGCCCCTCCCCTCCTCCACTCCTTTATATACCTGGCAGGGGGCACCCCATAGACACAACAATTGATCTCTTGATCTCTTAGCCGTGTGCGGTGCCCCCCTCCACCATAATCCACCTCGATCATATCGTAGCGGTGCTTAGGTGAAGCCCTGCATCGGTAGAACAGCATCATCGTCACCACGCCATCGTGGTGACAAAACTCTCCCTCAACACTCGGCTGGATCGGAGTTCGAGGGACGTCATCGAGTTGAACGTGTGCAGAACTCGGAGGTGCCGTGCGTTCGGTACTTGATCGGTCAGATCGTGAAGACGTACGACTACATCAACCGTGTTGTTATAATGCTTCCGCTTCCGGTCTACGAGGGTACGTAGACAACACTCTCCCCTCTCGTCGCTATGCATCACCATGATCTTGCGTGTGCGTAGGAATTTTTTTGAAATTACTACGTTCCCCAACAGTGGCATCCGAGCCAGGTTTTATGCGTAGATGTCATATGCACGAGTAGAACACAAGTGAGTTGTGGGCGATATAAGTCATACTGCTTACCAGCATGTCATAGTTTGGTTCGGCGGTATTGTTGGATGAAGCGGCCCGGACCGACATTACGCGAGACTGGTTTTACCGTCGTGCTATGCACACAAGTGACTAGCGGGTGTCAGTTTCTCCAACTTTAGTTGAACCGAGTGTGGCTACGCCCGGTCCTTGCGAAGGTTAAAACAGCACCAACTTGACAAACTATCGTTGTGGTTTTGATGCGTAGGTAAGAACGGTTCTTGCTCAGCCCGTAGCATCCACGTAAAACTTGCAACAACAAAGTAGAGGGCATCTAACTTGTTTTTGCAGGGCATGTTGTGATGTGATATGGTCAAGACGTGATGAGATATAAGTTGTTGTATGAGATGATCATGTTTTGTTGAAGTTATCGGCAACTGGCAAAAGCCTTATGGTTATCTCTCTATTGCATAAGATGCAAGCGCCAAATAATTGCTTTACTTTATCGCTATGCGATAGCAATAGTTGCAAGAGCAATAGTTTGGCGAGACGACCATGTGACGACACATTGATATAGATCAAGATGATGGAGATCATGGTGTCATGCCGGTGACGATGGAGATCATGACGATGCTTTGGAGATGGAGATCAAAGGCACAAGATGATGATGGCCATATCATGTCACATATTATGATTGCATGTGATGTTTATCTTTTATACATCTTATTTTGCTTAGTTCGGCGGTAGCTTTATAAGATGAATCTCTCACTAAATTATCAAGGTATAAGTGTTCTCCCTGAGTATGCACCGTTGCGAAAGTTCTTCGTGCTGAGACACCACGTGATGATCGGGTGTGATAGGCTCTACGTTCAAATACAACGGGTGCAAAACAGTTGCACACGCGGAATACTCAGTAAACTTGACGAGCCTAGCATATAACAGATATGGCCTCGGAACACGGATACCGAAAGGTTCGAGCGTGAATCATATAGTAGATATGATCAACATAGTGATGTCACCATTGAAACTACTCCATCTCACGTGATGATCGGACATGGTTTATGTTTCATAGATCACGTGATCACTTAGAGATTAGAGGGATGTCTATCTAAGTGGGAGTTCTTAAGTAATATGATTAATTGAACTTTAATTTATCATGAAGATTTTAGTCCTGGTAGTATTAGCATATCTATGTTGTAGATCAATAGCTCGCGATGTTGCTCCCCGTTTAATTTTTATATATTCCTAGAGAAAACTATGTTGAAAAATGTTAGTAGCAATGATGCGGATTGGATCCATGATCTGAGGATTAACCTTATTGCTGCGTTTGTTACTTGATCGGTCGGATCATGAAGACGTACGACTACATCAACCGCGTTTTGCTAACGCTTCCACTTTCGGTCTACAATGGTACGTGGACACACTATCCCCTCTCGTTGCTATGCATCACCATGATCTTGCGTGTGCGTAGGAAAATTTTGAAATTACTACGTTCCCCAACATTTATGACTAATGTTGAGTCCATGGATTATACGCACTCT
The DNA here is from genome assembly GCF_003073215.2 of Triticum urartu. Taxonomy (NCBI): domain Eukaryota; kingdom Viridiplantae; phylum Streptophyta; class Magnoliopsida; order Poales; family Poaceae; genus Triticum; species Triticum urartu. The sequence goes on along the minus strand of NC_053022.1, from coordinate 560,789,280 downwards.
CACCCTTCCATCATTGCTAGCCTCTTCGGTACCGTGCATTGCCCTTTCTCACATTGAGAGTTGGTGCAAACTTCGCCGGTGCATCCAAACCCCGTGATATGATACGCTCTATCACACATAAACCTCCTTATATCGTCCTCAAAACAGCCACCATACCTACCTATTATGGCATTTCACTACAAGAAATATGTCATTATGACCTTCTGTCAGTGACCCTCGAAGAATTGGTCATAAATTTATGACCATTTTAGACCAATTGGTCAAAAGCTATTCAGGGGGCTCCAAACCCTAAACCATTGCGACCATTTTGGTGAGAAAGGTCGTAATTTCCTTACACGAAATGGTCACAAAGCAAACAGTGCTAGTCCGCTGCCTTATTTCTAGTTGTTAATGACCAATATAGATGGTCATAGCCTTGTAGATTGTGGTGGGTTGTTATGACTAGGCGCCATCTCATCAGTTTTTCCTATGTGTCATGTCCATGTGGCAGTTTTTGCCCTAGGTTGTGAAGCAACCTATATTTCTATCATTCCCAAAATTCCCAAAAAAATCTCATAAATTCTTTGGGGCATATCTTCATCAAATATGTAAAAATCCTTCCTTGCCTAGTTCAAAACTAATTCAACAATATTCATTTTCCTATTCTATTCACAACAACACTTTATGAAGGAAGTGCTATTTATATATTCTTGATTGCCCTCGGAATTTTTGGGCACTCTTTCCTATCCAAATCATTACCTCATGACAAAATTCAGCTCCATTTTCCTAGCAAATCTTCCTCGGCAAATTTCCAAAGTTTTTGTCCACCTAGAAGCATTGTGAAGGAAGTACCTTTTTTATATCTCTAAATGACATGAAATTTATACAGTTCCTTCATATGCCCAAATTATCACCCTCCTCCAAATTGCAGCTCAGTCAAATCATCTATGTGAGCCCAGGTTCAATTTATATTTTATGGCCAAATTGGCACATTGCAAAGCAAGTGTTATATAGACCCCTCCTATTACCCTCAAACTTTTTGGGCACTCTTCCATACCCAAATCATTGCCACATAATAATATTCAGCTCAATTTTCCTAGTAAATCTTTCTCAGGAAATTTCCAAAGTTTCTACCTCGAGAGAAGCTTTGTGAAGGAAGTACTAGCTAGGCTTACCCAAATGATCTAAAAATTTACCAGCGCATGACCATACCTATGTAACTTACCTACACCAATTTTTAGCTCATTTCATTCATCCAATCTCTCTCACTAGTTTTCCCAAGTTTTTGTCCATAGAAGAGCATTGTGAAGGAAGTACTACTTTGGCATGTCAAAATTATATCAATTTTCTACAATGCTTTCCTATGCCCAAATAACCATCCTCCACCAAATTTCAGCTCAATCCATTCATTATTTTGAGCCCAGCTTCAACATTCATATTTTTGTCCAGTGTGGTAGTTTGCAAAGCAAGTACCACCTAGACTCCTCCTTTTGAGATGAAAATTTGTGAAGACGGTCTTCTTAGTAACTAATCATCCTCAGCCAAAACTCACGCCCATTAGCCATGTACATTTCCCGTACCGCTAATCAAACACTTGGCTGCTAATTCATGTTTGAGCATCGATCGGTCTCCTCGTGAGAATCTTATGTTGTAATTTTCTTCCTAGCACCTACCTGGGGAGTGCCCAACCCACTAGACATGCCTAGGCTGCCCAGAACACATGACAATGCCACGGTCACACGGTGACCACGCGGCGGGCATGCGAGTTTACGCGCTCTAGAGTTGGGGGCCTCGGCCACTGCCCAAACCTCGACGTATCGCCACCAAACCATGTATTTATGATTAAATAGGTACTTATGTAACTATAAATGATTTTTGGAAAAAATAAATAGTAAACTATGAGGCAGCTGCAGTTCAAATTTGACCCGCTTCCAACTGAATCGGCGGGAATTTGTCTTTTTCACCAGAGGTGGATCAAAACTTTTGACACTCAACCATTTTGTCAATTGTGCATTAAATATGGCCTAGTATTTTATAAAATTTATTTGGTCCAATTTTGCAACAAATATATGATAGGTCCTTCATAAAAAAAACTCATTTCAGGCACTCGGAAAATGGAAAATGTATTTTCTGTGCAAAGAAAATGAAAACTCCCTTAGGCAACATTGTTTGGAATTCCAAGATGCACCCTTGTGCACAATATGAGATCATTTGAACAAACTATGCCTAGAATGTGGCCATAAGATTGACTATTTGGCTTGAAAGCCATGAATCTTCACGCCTGATAGCTCATTTCTGAGAACACTTTTTTAAAATAATTGCCGTACTACAAGTTTATTATTTTTCTTGGAAACATGGTCACATATAATGACACAATGCGAAGGATTTCCAATTTTTTGATTTTTTTTGAATTTTTTTATGCCCGTTTCAAAATGCGGTCAAAACGGCGGGCTTGACCGTTCCTAGCTAGTGGTTGAATCTTGAAATTTTTTAGTGTTTCTCTGATTAAATAGATACTTATGTACCTAGAAAAGATTTTTGGAAAAAATAAAGAGCAAACTACGAGGCAGCTACAGTTCAAATTTGACCCGCTTCCAACTGAATCGGCGGGAATTTGTCTTTTTCACCAGAGGTGGATAAAAACTTTTTACACCCAACCATTTGGTCAATTATGCATTAAATATGGCCTAGTATTTTAGAAAAATTATTTGGTCCAATTTTGCAACAATTATTTGGGAGGTCCTTCACAAAAAAACCTCCTTTTGGGCACTCGGAAAATGGAAAATGGTTCCTTCGTCCAAAGAAAAAGAAAACTTCCTTAGGCAACATTGTTTGCCATTCCAATATGCACCCTTGTGCACAATATGAGATCATTTGAACAAACTATGCCATGAATGTGGCCATAAGATTGATCATTTGGCTTGAAAGCCATTGATCTCCATACGTGATTGCTCGTTTTTGAGAACACTTTTTTAAAATAATTGCCGTATTACAAGTTTATTATTTTTCCTGGGAACTTGGCCACATATAATGACACAATGCGAAGGTTTCCCAATTTTTTGATTTTTTTTTTGAAGTTTTTATGCCCGTTTCAAAATGTGGTCAAAACGACGGGAATGACCGTTCCTAGCTAGTGGTTATATCTTGGAATTTTTTTGGTGTTTCTCCGAATAAATAGATACTTATGTACCTAGAAATGATTTTTGGAAAAAATAAAGAGCAAACTACGAGGCAGCTACAGTTCAAATTTGACCCGCTTCCAACTGAATCGGCGGGAATTTGTCTTTTTCACCATAGGTGGATAAAAACTTTTTACACCCAACCATTTGGTCAATTGTGCATTAAATATGACCTAGTATTTTAGAAAAATGATTTGGTCCAATTTTCCAACAATTATTTGGGAGGTCCTTCAAAAAAAACCCTCCTTTTGGGCACTCGAAAAATGGAAAATGGTTCTTTCGTCCAAAGAAAAAGAAAACTTCCTTAGGCAACATTGTTTGCCAGTCCAATATGCACCCTTGTGCACAATGAAAATGTTTATTTTTGAATTTCTCATATCATAAAACTGTTTATATGATTTAACACCTTTTTTTTAAAAAAATATGGTTCAACACCTTATTTTTAGTCGATTACGACCAATTTAGAAGGTCATAACGTGTACTGGGTTCTGATTGGCCCATGGGCATGTCACGCGGATCGTGCTCAAACACCGTCGGATGCTCTCGGATCCGACGGCAGCCCTTTATCCCTCACCCCCCTCTTTGTCTAAAAAAAACTCCCTCAACTTCTCACCCTAGGAACCCTAGGGCTCCAGATCTGCCACCCACCCCGACCCTCCCCTCGTCTCCCACATCGCCGCCGCCACCCCGATCTCTCCCCTCGTCTCCCACATCGCCGATCCACCCTGAGCCCCGCCGCCGGCCATCTCACCCTCCCCCTCCCCCCGCGCCGCCGCCCCCACCTTCTCCTTCCTCTCCCAAGGGAAGGGAAGCAAGGGAACAGAAGGGAGGGAAAGCCGGCATGGAGTTCAGTCGAGCGCCCAGATCCACGCCGCCATTGTCGACCTGATCCGTGTCCTCGACCTCGCCGCCGCCAACAAGTCCACCAACAAGCTCTCCTCGCACTAGCGCAAGGTCTTCCGCGTCGCTGACCACACCGGGGTCGCGCTCGCCGGCCTCACCGCCGACGGCCGCGTCCTCTCCCGCTTCCTCCGCAACGAGTGCATCAACCACGCCTTCATATACAACGCGCCGCTCCCCATCTCCAGGCTCGCGCTCCGCCTCGCCGACAAGGCTCAGGTCCGTCCCCGTCTCCCGTCCCGATCCCCTTTGCGATTTTCCTGCCCCGATCTGCCCCCGCGCTTAGGGTTTCGTGCCAGAGGGGTACCTTAGCCTTAGGGGCTTCTACCACCGCCTCCTCCCTCCCCGCGCCTGCGGCAAGCGCTCCTCGGCACCCCTCCTTGTGCCGTCAGATCCCCTCGCCGTGAGTTCCGTGCTCCCCTGATTCCGATTTCCTAGTGTCCTCATAATCCCTTGGTGCCTGATAGATGCTAGGGTTACCTATCCTTCGATGTGTGTTAGTCTGACTGATGGGATGCCCTGCTGTTTATGCTGCCGTGCCCCGTATTAGGGTTCAATTCAATGCAGTTTCATGCAATACTATTAGGGTTCAATTCGTTCGGCTCTGTTTCATTGCAATCCTAAATACAAGATGGATACTCTGCCACGCTGTGTTGTTTTGCTATGCTTTATCGATTTTGATGTATGATTCGAATTCCGTATCAACTGCACCTCTGCCCCATACTTCTTTCTATGTCAAAATATGTGTCTGTTGTAGGTAGTTTACTGCGCTGGTTAATTTTCAGCCTAGGGATGTGTATTGTTTCAATGAGTCAAGTCCCGCTGCCATCATGAGCAGCTTCTCTGGTGGTTGCACAGAGGCATGTTTTGTTTGCTTTGTCATGCAACAACAATTCATTGCAGGTTAATGTTTTGCTTCTTATCTTTCTTGTACATGTGATGATTTGTAGGTAGCAGCTGATTGGCAGTGGACAGGGCAAGATGTCTGGCGGCAACGTGAGTTGCTCCTACTCATAATTTTTTTTCTATAGAGAAGCCAATGTGGTGCATTTGAGGATTTTGAGCTGATCCTCTGCTTGTTATGATGCGTAGCCTGCAGGTGTGGATAACACTTTCCGTAGGAAATTTGACAAGGAGGAGTACTTGGAGCGAGTTTGACAGAGAGAGCGGGATGAGAAGGTCCTCCATGATGTCCTACTATTTTATTGCATAATTCAATTGTGACTGTGCTGTTTGATACTGCTTGCCTCATCTATTTTTCATGTCTTGTGTGAAATCTGTACCCTACTAGAAGATGCCACCATCAAGTTAATAATAACACTAATCATCATTTGATTCTAGTCTAGAGATACAAATAATTGTATGCAATGGTCTTGTAGTTCCAGATCTAGGTGAGTTTTGTCGTCGTGGATTCGTGGATCATCTGTTTGTTGTTGTTCATGGATCCGTGGTAGGTGCTGCCGTGTTGTTCTCGTCCGCCCTTCGTAGTCTGCCCAATTTCCCCTCTCCATTCTGCTCGCCTGTGTTGTGTAGGAGCTTGTAGTTGCAGGTTCTAGGTCTGGTAGATGGTGGAGGTAGGTGTACTGGTAGCTGCAGTGGTTGACTTCCCTGTGAATTTTTCTGCTAGCCTGTGGTGTTTGTTCCCTTGCTATTAGATGATAGTTGTAGGTGTCTGGTCTGTTCCCTTGTTGTCTGAATTTCATGCTTCTATTACTGTGTGCTTTTACCCCCAGACTTGTAGTGTACCTTAGAATTTCAGTGTATGTTGCAGAACCAAACTGTAGTTTCCCCTACATTTACAGTATAATACTCCCAATATTACAGTGTCATGCTTTTCTATTTGTACTGGCTAGAGGTAAGCGTACTGGTTGTTGCAGCGGTCGATTTCCCTGTATTTTTCTGCCAGTTCCTTTTCCGTTAGATGATAGTTGGAGGTGATCTGGCTTTTTTTGCGGGATTATGCGATGTAGTTTTTGTAGTTGTAGGTGGCTGCTCATGATTTCCCCCTGGTAGCTTAGGTGTGCGTGATTTCCACTGAAATTTCTAGTCGAATTTTAGTTTCCTTTCACTGTATTATAAGTGTATTTTATAGTCTAATATCAGTGTACTTACCTTGTAAATTGCACTGTTATATCAGTGTACTAACTTTTGTAACTACACTGTAATATCAGTGTATTTACAGTCTAATATCAGTGTACTTACTTTGTTACTTGCACTTTAATATCAGTGTACTAACTATGTAATTACAATGTAGTATCAGCGTGCTTACACTGTAACTCACAGTGTAATTTCAGTGAATTTACTTTTGCAATCCTAGTGATTTCAGCATGTGGTGCTTCCTGATTGACTGATTCCTATGATTTTTAGTTAGTTATGCAAGTGGATCTCTCTGTATTGTAGCTCAAAATTACAGTTGTTCTTACCCCCCAGAATTTCAGTGTAACTACTGTGTAATATGTTTACAGAACCTCATTGCCCTTGCTTTTACAGTGTAATACTCCCATATTACAGTGTAATTCTCTCATACTACAATGTTGTCTTGGAGCTTATTGTCCAAAATAATATCTCTACTTTTTGTGTCCTTCAGGAATGCGTATCCTTCAGGACAACTCAAGCCCCTCCTCCTCTCCTGTACATGAATGTGAGGTGCTGCGCATGCAAGATCTGAGCCAAATGGCATATTGTAATCTTTTTATTGCTGATTTTTATGTACGATGTCATGAAGATGTACGTTTGAAATGTTGCTTTGATAGCAAAATTGTATTCCTGTGTACATGCTGCTTTGACAGCAAAATTATGAAAATTCCTCAACAATATATATGGGCAAAATTGTATTCCTTTGTACTGCGCCTGAAAAGGCTACAGCCAACTGATGATGTTATTAGAACCTGACAACTGGGACCCATCTGACTAGTGGACCCTTCTTTTGGGAAAAAAAGAAAAACTAAATTCGTTTAGACAAAAAGGCCACAACCCAACAATAAAAAAGGCTGCAATGTTGGGCTTGGCCCATGAAGCTGATCAAAAATTGATAGAAAAAATACATTAAAAAGGCCGAATTGTTGGGCTAGGCCCATGTAGAAAATCGAATTGGACCGTGCTGAATCTTGTGCCACGTCAGATTGCCACGCTGGATGCCTAAGTGGCCTGGGGATGTTGCTAGTGACCAAAACGCCACAATAGACGTATTTTGGTCATAAACGTCTTCGACCATTCCAGAAGAAAGGTCGCTATAGTCAGTTTATGACGGCCAACTTTTGACCTTATGTTTTTGGTCACAAAAAGGTCACAAATGGAAATTTGTGACCATTTAGTGACCAATAGTGGTGGTCACAAGTTAACATATTTCTTGTAGTGTTTCCATAGCCATTCAGAGATATATTGCCAGGCAACTTTCCACCGTTCCGTTTATTATGACACGCATCATCATTGTCATATTGCTTTGCATGATCATGTAGTTGACATCGTATTTGTGCAAAGCCACCGTTCATAATTTTTCATACATGTCATTCTTGATTCATCGCAATCCCGGTACACCGCCGGAGGCATTCATATAGAGTCATACCTTGTTCTAGTATCAAGTTGTAATCATTGAGTTGTAAATAAATAGAAGTGTGATGATCATCATTTTCTAGAGCATTGTCCCAAGTGAGGAAAAAAAAAAGAAAAAAAAAGAAAAAGGCCATAAAAAAGAGAAGGCCCCAAAAAAGAGAAAGGCCATAAAAAAAGAGAAGGCCCAAAAAAAAAGAGAAGGGACAATGTTACTATCCTTTTACCACACTTGTGCTTCAAAGTAGCACCATAATCTTCATGATAGAGAGTCTCTTGTTTTGTCACTTTCATATACTAGTGGGAAATTTTCATTATAGAACTTGGCTTGTATATTCCAACAATGGGCCTCCTCAAGTGCCCTAGGTCTTCGTGAGCAAGCAAGCTGGATGCACACCCACTTAGTTTCTTTTGTTGAGTTTTCATACATTTATAGCTCTAGTGCATCCGTTGCATGGCAATCCCTACTCCTTGCATTAACATCAATCGGTGGGCATCTCCATAGCCAATTGATTAGCCTCATTGATGTGAGACTTTCTCCTTTTTGTCTTCTCCACATAACCCCCATCATCATATTCTATTCCACCCATAGTGCTATATCCATGGCTCGCGCTCATATATTGCGTGAAGGTTTATGAGTTTGAGATTACTAAAGTACGAAACAATTGCTTGGCTTGTCATCGGGGTTGTGCATGATGAGAGCATTCTTATGTGACAAAAATGGAGCATGACTAAACTATATGATTTTGTAGGGATGAAATTTCTTTGGCCATGTTATTTTGAGAAGACATAATTGCTTAGTTAGTATGCTTGAAGTATTATCATTTTTATGTCAATATGGACTTTTTTCTTGAATCTTTCGGATCTGAATATTCATACCACAGTTAAGAAGAATTACACTGAAATTATGCCAAGTAGCACTCCGCATCAAAATTTCTGTTTTTATCATTTACGTACTCGAGGACGAGCAGGAATTAAGCTTGGGGATGCTTGATACGTCTCCAACGTATCTATAATTTTTGATTGCTCCATGCTATGTTATCTACTGTTTTGGGCAATATTGGGCTTTATTATCCACCTTTATATTATTTTTGGGACTAACCTATTAACTGGAGGCCCAGCCCAGATTTGCTATTTTTTTGCCTGTTTCAGTGTTTCGAAGAAAAGGAATATCAAACGGAGTCGGAACGGAACGAAATCAACTGGAGAAGTTATTTTTGGAAGGAAAGCTACCGGAAAAGCTTGGAGTGCACGTCCGGAAAGAAGGGAGGTGCTCACGAGGGTAGGGGGCGCGCCCACCCCCCTAGGGCGCGCCCCCTGCCTCGTGGCCCCCCTTCGGTCTCCTAACGTATCTCTTTCACCCATATATACCTACGTATCCTAAAACTTCCAGAAGAGAAAATAGATCGGGAGTTCCGCCGCCAGAAGCCTCTGTACCACCGAAAGCCAATCTAGACCCGTTCTGGCACCCTGCCGGAGGGGGAATCCTTCTCCGGTGGCCATCTTCATCATCCCGGTGCTCTCCATGACGAGGAGGGAGTAGTTCTCCCTCGGGGCTGAGGGTATGTACCAGTAGCTATGTGTTTGATCTCTCTCTCTCTCGTGTTCTTGAGATGATACGATCTTGATGTATCGCGAGCTTTGCTATTATAGTTGGATCCTATGTTTCTCCTCCCCCTCTTCTCTCTTGTAATGAATTGAGTTTCCCCTTTGAAGTAATCTTATCGGATTGATTCTTTATAGATTTGAGAACACTTGATGTATGTCTTGCCGTGCGTATCTGTGGTGACAATGGGATACCACTTGATTCACTTGATGTATGTTTTGGTGATCAACTTGCGGGTTCTGCCCATGAACCTATGCATATGGGTTGGCACACGTTTTCGTCGTGATTCTCCGGTAGGAACTTTGGGGCACTCTTTGAGGTTCTATGTGTTGGTTGAATAGATGAATCTGAGATTGTGTGATGCATATCGTATAATCATACCCACGGATACTTGAGGTGACATTGGAGTATCTAGGTGACATTAGGGTTTTGGTTGATTTGTGTCTTAAGGTGTTATTCTAGTACGAACTCTAGGGCTGTTTGTGACACTTATAGGAATAGCCCACCGGATTAATTGGAAAGAATAACTTTGAGGTGGTTTCGTACCCTACCATAATCTCTTCTCCGTTCTCCGCTATTAGTAACTTTGGAGTGACTCTTTGTTGCATGTTGAGGGATAGTTATGTGATCCAATTATGTTAGTATTGTTGAGGGAACTTACACTAGAGAAAGTATGAACCCTAGGCCTTATTTCCACGCATTGCAATACCGTTTACGCTCACTTTTATTACTTGCTACCTTGCTGTTTTTATTATTTCAGATTACAAAAACTATTATCTACTATCCATATACCACCTGTATCACCATCTCTTCGCCGAACTAGTGCACCTATACAATTTACCATTGTATTGGGTGTGTTGGGGACACAAGAGACTCTTTGTTATTTGGTTGTAGGGTTGCTTGAGAGAGACTATCTTCATCCTACGCCTCCTACGGATTGATAAACCTTAGGTCATCCACTTGAGGGAAATTTGCTACTGTTCTACAAACCTCTGCACTTGGAGGCCCAACAACGTCTACAAGAAGAAGGTTGTGTAGTAGACATCAGCATGAAGCTACTCAAAGCATACAACAAAAGACCCTTACTGACCATAAGCCAAAAGGGATCAGAAAATACAATGGCAACCATGTGAACATAGCAATTATCGTTAACAGATTCAGACTTAGCAGAAAACTGGAACATGGCAAAACAGATATCAAGTAGGCATGTTTACAAGCTCGATGCACTCACCACAAGGCATTGCATGATAAACTAAGCATACACCCAGCAAGTAGACATGGCATAAAAGCTAAACATGGCAAGAACAACCTCATAACATGCATGCATAAACAACAACAACAACCTCGGCAAAATTGCTTAACATGTAAACAATCTGCCAGGAACATTTTATAGCAAAAGTAGAGCTCGATTGACTCAAGCTAGGGTGCTCCATAAATGCAAACAAAGACATGGATGGATAGAGCACCACAATATCTACAAAACATCCTTACTGATCATGCTCAAAAGAGGCATGGATCACTCTGTAACAGCAAGAATACATGGCATAAAAATATTATCAGGGCAATGACTTAGAAGATTTCTAAGTCCCTGAAATCAGCAACATTACGAGAGCTACTTTGCATGCTTGTGCTAGTCACCACAGAGATCACAAAAATACATGGCATACACCCCTGTAAAGATGGCATGGCATACTTCAAAACTCATGTAGGGCTCAAGTTCATAGGAGGCACACATTAAACATGGCAAAAATGACAAATGACCAATTACTGATAAGAATCTGAAACTAATATAAACTAGCACTCTTACAACAGCATTTAGGGCATCAATATGAGCTCAAATGAACATGATGCAATTAGATGAAATGAAGTACTCGTCGAGACGATTAATTTGATATGCTACACGCCCAAAACGGAGCCACGGGTGCAAAGTTATGATGTGATGAAAATGCCCAAAAATACTAGGGACTTAGAGAAATTATACCACTCCGAGAACGGATCTAGGTTTTGACCCGGGCGCACGCAGATCGAGGCAGAACCGGATCTTCGCCGGAGTTGGCGCCAGAGAACAGGGGAGGCGGTGGCCGGGCTCGAGGTCGTCGGATCCGGTCCGGCCTGACCGGATCCGCGACGAGCGGCGGCGGAGGCGGTTCATGGCACCTCGACGGAGGCGGGGCGAGGCACATGGCGGCGACGGCGGGGCCTTCCGACGGCGGGGCGGCGGAGCATCTGGCGGCGACGGCAGGGAAGCACCTGGCGGCGGTGGCGGGGTGCCTCGGCGGGCGGTGCGGAGCCAGTGGAGGCGGGGGGCGGCGCACTGGGCCCGGAGGGCCGCGGTCGGGCTCGCGAACCCGCGGTGAGGAGGTGCAGGGCGCTGGGACGCGTGGCGGCGTCTGGTTGGGCGAGGGCGGCGGCCAGCTGACGTGGCATCGCGTGATTCACCAGAGTGAGGTGGCTGCGGGGTGGCGGACATGTCCGGCGGCGGCGGGGAAGGTTAGAGTAGGGTTTCGTCCGCGAATTTTTGGAGGGGATCACATATATATAGGTGGAGGGAGCTAGGAGACTCCAAATGAGGTGCGGTTTTCGTCCACGCGATCATGATCGAACGATCGAGAGGATGGAGGGGGTTTAGGTGGGTTTTGGGCCACTATGGAGAGGTGTTGGGCTGCAACACAGACGAGGCCTTTATGGTTCCTCGGTTAACCGCTGGAGTATCAAACGAAGTCCAAACGGCAGGAAACTTGACAGGCGGTCTACCGGTAGTAAACCAAGGCCGCTTGGCAAGTCTCGGTCCAATCCGAGGATGTTTGACACCCGCACGTGAAAAGAGGTAAAAGGGGACGCCGGAGGACATAGGAGCGCCGGATTGCAAAACGGACAATGGGAAAAATGCTCGGATGCATGAGACGAACATGTATGCAAATGCGATGCACATGATGACATGATATGAAATGCATGACACGTAAGCAAATGACAAGGCAACAACAGCGAATAACTGGGAGACACCTGGCACATCGGTCTCGGGGCGTTACAACACTCCACCACTACGAGAGGATCTCGTCCCGAGATCTAGAATGGCACCGGAGGGAAAACTGAAGAGGAAGAGAAGAGGTAAAACTAAGTTGCTTCTCGGACAAACGAGTGAAACCAAAGAACCTTGAGAGGTTGAACAAAATGAAAGAAAGAAGGCAACGGCGAAGAACGAAGTTGGAAAACACTCCGTTAGGAAAGAGGAACAAGGAAGAACAAATTCGGACAGCACTCCGTTTGAAAAGTGAAGCAGGACTTGATAGGATGAAAAGGACTTGAGCAAAGGGGCACAATACTCCGGTTAATTGGGTAAGAATGAAAAGAACATGATCCTGACAAAGCAAGAAGATGGGTTGAATTGAGCGACATCACAATGCCTCTGGGAGAAAGAAAGAATGGAATTAAAGGAACGGGGAAGAAAACAACATTTTCTACCTCCAATGAGCTTGCAAAGGCATCCTTAGGCGAAGGGTCGAACGGAGTTGTTGGAAAACCAACAACAAAAAGAATAATCTTGATATGGTCTTATGGAATACATCTCAAATTATGAGGTGACAACCTGCCACTCACGGGAAAAAGAATTGGATTGATATGAACAAGAAGACGAGAAACTTATTCCACCGAGAGGATAGATGAAGAACTTGGGTCATATATGAGCACCATAAATAGCAACAATCCTTAGGGAAGGCTTTAGGTGAAATATAACCCAAGATAAATCCAAAGAAGAAATTGATGGATTTAAAATGCCTCATTCTTAATAACTTGTGAATCATGAACCACGGAGGGAAATCATCAAGAATGACATAACACCATCTCAAAAGATAAGATAGAACGAATTGTGCTTCGGAACACAAGATGAAGAATGCTTGAGATCCTCTGAAAAGAATCTTGATGAACACTTCGAGAAGGAATTAAATCCTTGATGAACCATCATGTAGAGCCTCCATGAAGAACTCCGGTAACAAAAGGATGATCACACGAAAGGGAAGAGAAGTTGAAAACGCTAGGTGAATCCTTGCAATGATTTAGATGAATCTCCGTGGTGATATAATTGCGAGAGCTTGGAACTCTTGGAAAAGAAAAGGTAAGCCTCTCGAACCGAGAATGTGATATGATGAACCTCCGGAATAAGGAATTGAATTCACTCGATGAAACAAGAATAAGAATTACATTATGCTTATCCTTCACCAATTAAATTGATGACAACCAATGGATTTGGCACACTACTTATTCTCGTAGAAAGGATTAAGAGAGATATAAATCAAACTTGAGAAGGTCTTCAACGGGCCACCGGTAGGATGAAACAACGAATGAATTAATACAATAACAAAAGAAGAGAAATCTTGAACGAACCATCGGTAAGAATTGAAAATGAACAAGGGAAAGATAAAGAAACACCGGGAAGAATTTGCAAATGAACGAAGATGCTTGAGAGAATTTAGATACAAGGGAAACGAAGAGATCATGAACTGGTTAGAGGATACTTGCATGATGCACCGGTAATATTTGGAGAATAAGAGCTGAAAGCTGGAATGAATAATCCCGAAATGATGGCCTTCGGAGAATCAAACTGAAAAGACTCCTGGATTGCTCCGGAAGGATGAAAAGAATTCTCACAATCAAAACAATTATGAGAGTATGGCATCAAGCTAGAATCACGAATCTTTGAAAGAACGGATATGATTGCAGAGAAACTCTTCTTCGGTCTTCAAAATCCGAGAATGACGACGAGAAACACCACCATGAATTGTTGAGATACTCCGGGATGACGAATTTAAAGGTTGAGCCAACGGTAAAAAGAATTTGACAGGTCTTGGAGAAATACATATGACTGATGATAATTCATTCTTACGTCAAACTTTGAAAGATTTGGGAATAGCTCTGGTAAAATTAGAAGAGTCAGGTAAGATCCTGGACAAAGACCTGTGGGTTAGGCTCACTCAAAATATACACCATTGAACGATTTAAAAGAGATATTGCGCCGGTTGAATTAAATGGCTTGAATGAGATAACAACCTCGAAATAGGTTGACTAATCTTGAATGAAAAGACGAGTCTTCTGAGATCTCTTCAACACTCCAGACAAACGAATAGCGAGGAGTGGATGATAAATAGGTGCACCGGCATGAGAAAGCATTTGAAACGAGGAAAAGGATATGATCAACAAAGCTTGAATTGAATCCACCGTAGAAAAAGAATGAAGAATGATGAACTTGTCGAGCATCTTCATGAGAACCCTCGGGTAAGAACATTGACGGAAAAGAATGGAGAGACTTCACATCCATAAGATGATACTTGATAAAGAAATCCGATTCCTTGAAGAAGCAATGGTGGGAGGGCGGGAAAACAAAGACAACTTGGAACGGATGAAGCGAACACCGTTGAGAAGAACTGATAATTGATCTTCGAATGTTGAAGTGATCGGATCCACTTGAAGGGAGACACACCGGTTGAAAAGGATTGGTGAGGGAGTTCTGGATTAGGGGGTGTCCGTATAGCCGGACTATACCTTCGGCCGGACTCCTGGACTATGAAGATACAAGATTGAAGACTTCGTCCCGTGTCTGGAAGGGACTTTCCTTGGCGTGGAAGGCAAGCTTGGCGATACGGATATGTAGATCTCCTACCATTGTAACCGACTCTGTGTAACCCTAGCCCTCTCCAGTGTCTATATAAACCAGAGGGGTTTTAGTCCGTAGGAACAACAATCATACCATAGGCTAGCTTCTAGGGTTTAGCCTCCTTGATCTCGTGGTAGATCTACTCTTGTACTACCCATATCATCAATATTAATCAAGCAGGAGTAGGGTTTTACCTCCATCGAGAGGGCCCGAACCTGGGTAAAAACATCGTGTCCCTTGTCTCCTGTTACCATCCGCCTAGACGCACAGTTTGGGACCCCCTACCCGAGATCCGCCGGTTTTGACACCGACATTGGTGCTTTCATTGAGAGTTCCTCTGTGCCGTCGCCATCAGGAAGGATGCCTCATCCTGTCTTTAAAGATGGCACCATTGCTAAGGGAGCTTTGGCTGTCGGCCAAACTCTCCGGCTAGGTGGTTTCCTTATGACCGCATGTTCGGCTGCTGCGCCGATGATGACCTCTCGGGTCATCGAAAGCAATCTTCATGTCAGCTCGGAATTCGCCGAGCAGCTAGATCCAATGGAGCTCTCTTCCCTAAACGAGCTCTTGGATCGCATCGCCGCCCTGGGAGTCGCTACGGATTACGACCAGATTGGGCCTAAACCCGATCTGAGAGAGATTAACTCTCCCCAGGTCACCCATCACGTTGCCGTGGTAGAGGGACAGTGTGGCGACCCTTCATCTATCTTAAGGACTAGCTATGTCCGGATTCCTGATCCCTCCAAGCCGGATACCCACGGAGGGGAGGACATCACTCAAGACCTAAACTTAAAGTCAGGCGACGGGCTAGATTCATTGGACAACATCCAAGAATCCAAACTTCCGAGTTCGGAAACTCCTTGGCCCCTGGGTCTCAGATTGGGTGAGGTTTCGGATTTGATTCCACCCACCCGTACATAAGCGATCGATCCCAAATTAGGCAAGAGCCTGAAGAAACAGTACATCATTACTGGGGCAGATTCCTCCTGGTTATGAACAGAATAAAGGACTGTCGCGAGGAAGACGCAATTTCATTCTTCTGCGATAATTGCACGGACAAGGGAATCCTCAATGCCATAAGTCGCCGTGATATTACACGCTTCGCTGACTTGGCGTCCATAGTACGAAAGTACTGTGCGATGGAAAGCGCCTGGAAAACCAAAATAAAATTTTGGGACAATCCGGCCCTGAAGACACCCGGGTTCAATACCAAAAAGCAAAAGCCCTCTACAGGGCACGGAACCGTACTGGAAGGATGGCTTAATGGACCCTGTAAAATTCATAGTGCAGAGGGCGCCACACCAACTCACAGCCTTAGAGCATGTTGGATACTCCGGAAGGTGGCAAAAATTGGCGAAGATCTTCTAATTCCAAAAGCCACAGAAAGCCACCCTAGAGACACCAGTACGGTATTAACAGTCTTCAAGACTTTCGCATCAAATAATATGCGAAAAAGAACACTCCGCGGCCTTGCCGAAGTCTACCAAGTAGCAACAATAAACCCATGGAGTGACACGGCTATTACTTTTAACGCCAGTGATGAACCTAAATTCCGAACAGCCCGAGCACCAGCCGCATTGGTCCTCAGTCCAATAGTGGGTGGCTTTCGTCTTACCAAGGTACTCATGGATGGCGCCAGCGGATTGAACCTCATTTATGAGGAAACCCTTCAAAAAATGGAAATAGACTGGAACCGCATTGAGCGAAGCATCACAACCTTTAGAGGAATAATCCCCAGTCAGGAAGCGCACTGTACAGGAAAAATCACACTAGATGTGGTGTTCGGCACGCCGGATAATTACAGGTCCGAAGAGGTCACGTTCCAAGTGGCCCCGTTCAGTAGCGGATATCATGCTCTGCTAGGGCGGGAAGCATTTACAATCTTCCAAGCAATACCCCATTACGGGTACATGAAGCTCAAGATGCCCGGGCCTAACGGAATCATCACTCTCGCTAGTGATCCGGACATAGCACTCCGCGCCGAAAACAAGACAGCCGCACTGGCCCTCGAGGCGCTATCCGAAGCCCTAGCGGCTGAGGAACTGACTGCGCTGCGCTCCACGGTGAATAGGGACGATGTGATACTCGACAAAAGATCCAAGTCCACCTCCTTTAAACCGGCAGACGAAATAGTCAAATTCCAGGTCCATCCAACGGACCCCAATAAAACAGCTTCCATCGGGGCACAGTTAAACCCTGATGTAGACGCTGCACTGCGAGAGTTCCTACGAGAGAACTGGGACATTTTCGCCTGGCACCCTTCAGACATGCCAGGAATCCCACGCAGGCTGGCCGAACACAGCTTAAATATCCTAAAAGGATTCAAGCCAGTCAAACAGGCTCTTCGGCGTTTTTCCGAACCTAAGAGACATGCCATGGGAGAGGAACTAGCCAAGCTATTGGAGGCCGGATTCATCAAAGATATAAAACACCCGGACTGGCTAGCAAACCTGGTGATGGTACCAAAGAAGGACAAATCCTGGCGCTTGTGCGTTGATTTTAAAGACCTTAACAAGGCTTGCCCAAAGGATCCCTTCCCTCTCCCCCGCATCGATCAAATTATCGATGCTACCGCAGGACATGATTCGTTGTGTTTCCTCGACGCATGCTCCAGCTACCATCAAATAAAGATGGCAGAGTCAGACCAAGCCGCAACGGCATTCATCACACCATACGACCCATTCTGCTTCAACACAACGCCCTTCGGGCTCAAAAACGCCGGTGCAACATATCAGCGCATGATTCAGACATGTCTGGCAAACCAGATCAGCAAAACGGTGGAGGCATACGTAGATGATGTGGTCGTTAAAACAAGACATGTCGAATCTCTAGTAGACAACTTGAGGCTAACATTCGATAACCTCCGAACATACAACATCAAGCTCAACCTGGAAAAATGCGTTTTCGGCGTTCCAGCCAGAAAGCTCTTAGGCTTCATTGTATCCGGTAGAGGAATTGAAGCAAATCCAGCCAAGATCCGAGCTCTGTCACAATTTGATATCCCGAAGGACCTCAAACAAATACAAAAATTAACCGGATGCGTGGCGTCTCTAAGCCGCTTTATCTCCCACTTGGGAGAAAAGGCCCTACCCCTTTACCGCCTCCTTCGGCGCACCGAACACTTCGAGTGGACGGATGCAGCCACGGCCAGACTCGATGAAATAAAAGCCATCTTGGCAACAAACCCAGTCCTGGCCGCGCCAAACATTGGCGAACCAATGCTATTATACATTGCAGCAACCCATCAGGTCATAAGCGCAGTGCTCGTCGTCGAACGAGAAACGGACGGACACAAATTCCCCCTTCAAAAGCTAGTCTACTATGTGTCCACTATCCTTACTCCGTGCAAGTCACGGTACCCGCATTATCAAAAGATTGCGTACGCGGTATTTATGGCATCCCGGAAGCTACGACACTACTTTCAAGAGTGTTCAATAACAGTAGCCTCGGAAGTGCCACTTAACGATATTATAAACAACCACGACGCGACGGGCCGGATTGCAAAATGGGCCATTGAGCTCCTCCCGTTCGACATAACTTACAAGCCACGGCGAGCTATCAAGTCGCAAGTTTTGGCCGACTTCGACGCAGAATGGACGGAGGCCGAACTCCCTAAAGAGTACGGCACATATTCAAACTGGGTCATGCACTTCGACGGCTCCAAAATGTTGGCCGGTCTAGGGGCTGGCATCGTTTTGAAGTCCCCCACAGGAGACACAGTTCAATACGTACTCCAGATAATGTACACAGACTCCAACAATGCAGCCGAATATGAGGCCCTTTTACATGGTCTCCGGATGGCAGTATCCATGGGAATTCAACGCCTAGAGGTGCGCGGGGACTCGAACCTCGCAATATCCCAAATAAATGGAGACTTTGATGCCAATGATCCAAAAATGGCAGCTTATCACAACGCCGTCCTAAAAATGTCAGCTCGGTTCGAAGGGCTCGAATTTCACCATATAGCTTGGGAAAATAATCAGGCGGCAGATGTCCTGGCACGCATCGGCGCAAAACGCGATGTAGTCCCCCCCAACATCTTCTTGGAAAGGCTGTTCAAGCCATCCGTAGTATGGGAAGGGGAACCCGACAATAACAGCCCGGACCCAACCACACTGCCCGACACCGAACACTCTGACATAATTGGAGGCTCCGCTAATGAAATAACACCTTCAGCCCACGTAATAATGGCCGTCATCGCCCCGTGGACAGAACCATTCCTCGCCTACCTTACTAGGCAGGAACTCCCCGAGGACCAAAATGAGGCACGCTGCATAGTGCGGCGATCTAAAGCCTATAAAGTCCATGAGGGAGAGCTTTATAAGAAAAGCACTACTGGAGTCCTTCAAAGGTGCATCTCCGAAGAGGAAGGGCGGAACCTCCTGGCTAAAATTCATGCCGGACTCGGCGGTCATCACGCTGCAGCTTAGTCCCTTGTAAGCAAGGCCTTCCGTACAGGCTTTTATTGGCCAACGGCCCGGGTAGACGCCCAGGACTTAGTCCAACGATGCGTCGGTTGCCAACTTTTTGCAAACCAAAGCCATATGCCACCCACCGCCCTCCAAACTATCCCCATCACTTGGCCCTTCACGGTCTGGGGGCTTGATATGGTTGGACCCCTTAAAGGCGGAACCCACAAGAAAAAATACTTACTGGTCATGGTGGATAAGTTCACCAAATGGATAGAAGCCAAGCCTGTTAAGACGGCCGAATCCGGACCGGTGATAGACTTTATATCCGGGGTTGTACACCGTTACTGCGTCCCCCACAGCATCATCACTGATAACGGCATGAACTTTACGGATGACGAGGTAAAACTCTGGTGCAAAAACATGGGCATCAAGCTCGATTATGCTTCCGTCTATCACCCACAAACTAACGGCCAGGTCGAACGTGCAAATGGTCTTATCATGAGCGGCATCAAACCCAGATTAGTGTGGTCCCTTAAGGAATCTAATACGCACTGGGTAGAGGAGCTCGACTCCGTACTCTGGGGGTTGCGGACCACGCCAAATCGCACCACCGGATACACACCATTTTTCATGGTGTACGGCACAGAGGCAGTTTTGCCCTGCGACATAATTCATGACTCACCTCGAGTGCGCATGTACGAAGAAAGAGAAGCCGAGCTCGATCGGCAGGACAGTTTGGACGCCTTGGAGGAAGAACGTGACGTGGCAAAAGCCCGTTCCGCATTCTATCAACAGCAGGCTCGAAGATACCAAAGAAGAGAAGTACGGGCCAAAAATTACAATGTTGGCGAATTAGTTCTACGCCTACCGGACAAGAAAAAGGACAAACTCAAGCCCAAGTGGGAAGGTCCCTTCATAATTGACCAAGTCATGACTAGTGGAGCGTACCGCCTGCGAGATGCATCGGATAACCGACTCGAGCCGAACCCATGGAACGCATCCCGTCTCTGAAGATTCTATGCCTAGCGCCGGACTCTGTGTTCGTCTCCTTCCTCTGTCCATTTTTTATATACTTTCTGTCTTACATTTCTCTCCTTCTCCCCTCCCTCTCTCTTATAGCCTTTAAAGGCTCATAAAGTGACGCGCTATCCGCGCTCATTAAACCTGGGGGCTTCTTTAAACATAAGCTTATTTATACGGGCTTCATGCCCAACACATGTGTCACACTTCCGCATGTACCTTTTATTCACCATTATATGCATCGATATGACTTAAGTTTTGGCCAAGCTGGGTTGCCTGGCTCCTGTGCTTACCCCTACGATTGTTCGGCTAGGTGGTAAAGGAAGCACCTCTGCGATTGTTACTGCCGGGTCAGCCGGATGTGTACATCTCAGACTGGGTGAAGCCGAAAGCTAGCGTTCTTAAGGGAATATTCGGTCGGTGAACTAAAGATGATCTTTTTTCACTTATTTATCTATACGCCCCCAGATGTTTTTCCTGCGTCTCTTTTCGCAGAATGGACATGCACTTTAGGGCATGCCTCCCAGGGAAAGGAACCCCTAACGGAACTATTCTCCCTGGAAGATGTTTCTTACTAACCATGTAATATAACATAACTAGTTGGGCACTTGTCTGTTCAAGCACTAATGACCCCTACGCCTGGTCTCCATGCATACCCCGGTTCTTATATAACCGCGAGGGTATTCGGACACACTCCGGACCGTCAGGTCCCGAGGTTGAAGCGAAAAGGTCGGCCATGACAAATGATCTACAATCTGGCTAGAAGGCATTACACATGTCAATTAAAATTACATAGTCAATCTGACTGATTGTATTCCTCTTCAATACCATCTAACAGGCTGTCTAGTTTACAGTCCTATTGGGAATACTTTGCGGCCAATCTACTTGGCCGTATACTAAGCTCACAGGGATCTCCTTCCCATCGGGCCCCACGGGTCCGACCTCGGCCATGGTTTGGGTCAGCCTTCGTGTACCGCGTCTTCACCATGGCCCAGGCCTCCCTGGCGCCTTGACGACAGGCAGACATCTTCCACAATCGGAAGCGCCGCCGTGCTCCCTTCAGCTTCTCTACAAGCTCTCCAAGGCCTGTTGGATGGAGACGGATGGCCACAAGGCCTGGGCGATGCCTTGCATCACCTGCCGAACTCACCCTTGCAGTTGTGAGAGCTCGGGAAGAAGGTCACCCGTATAACCGGGCATTTCCTCTGCAGGACGACCTGTTAGCATACCTACAGACATTACTCTGTTAGTCGACTTCCTCGCCGAACTCTTTTTTCAAAGTTCGTTTATGCACTTACTAAATATGTCGCGCCGAAGCCGATGATTCTCCTCCTTAACGGAGTCCAACAGCTGGGCACGAACATCCTTTAGTTCAACGCCCAGCTTGGTGTTGGCATCCTTTGTCAGCATGCTCTCACCAGCCTTTAGCTGGCGTAGGAGTTGTTGCTTTTCTGGATTTAATCCGGCGCCATCTGCAATTTCATTTGTCAGATTTGCACCCACGCCGCACTTAGCAAAATACTTATCTTTCGAAGCGTATATTACCAGAGGGGGTCTCCTTGAGCTCCCCTGCCGCGGCTAGTGCGGCCTCAAGTTGGGATTTGCACTCTTCCAGCTCCTGGGACAGTAGGGTATTCTTTTCTGTAAGAACCTGCATAACAAATGATCCTTAAATCAGTTATTCTAACTGTTTCAAGTCTCGGGGGCTACTGGTATATATATAATTACCAAAATTTTCTTACCCGTATGTCTTTTATATATTGCTCCGTGGCTTTGGCTAGACCATTTTGAGCGGCACGGAGGTACGCATCTCCCGAATTGAAGGCATCCAATGCCTCTTGGGAGAAACAAGTGTCATGAAGAACTGTCCGGCGACGCCTGTGGTTCATGGCACTCTCCACCTCGGAATTGGTCGCAGACAGCCTGTCCGCATCCGTTGTCGGAGGAGCGTCCGGTGCGTGCCTTGTGTTCGCCTCCGCTTCCGGACCAGGATTTGGAGCCTGGCTGGTGGAGGCGAGATTGGCAACCTCTACGGATATAGTCCGGCGAGGTCTCTTCGTCCTGAAGAGAGCACGAGCATTAATATGCCTTGAAGGAATAACACCTGGGAATAAGATGGCGCGCTATACCTTTGCGCCGACGTCTCAGTCCTGACCGCACTTCTTTTCAGCCCGCAGGGCCTTGCCGCCCCTCGTTGGCTAGTCGCCATAGGCTCGGCCTCCCGTCTCAAGGACCTCCCCTGCAAAACACGGTTGTCATACGGCAATCGAAAACACGCGAGGATAGATCCCTTTTCAAAGTGCTGGGACTTCAGTCTCAGTTACCTGTGAGGCTGGGAGTAGCCCCGGGTAATCGGCCTTAATGGCCACCAAGGCGTTGTCCTTACCTAATTGATGAAACACCCCATCAATCAGCTCCACAGGTAAGTCCGGATCCTCTTGAGAGGCCGGGTCAAGGGACCGTCTCGGATCCTCGGGTTGTGGAGGAGGGCTGTTTATTTCTTTAACAGCCTGGCGCAGTTCCTGCGTTGAAGTCGTTAGACTGAATATTTAACGATGGGAATATAAAATGGATGGGCAAGTAAAAGTGTCCACTTACCCAATTTGGGGGATTGTACATAGAAAATCCACCCCATGGGTTGACGCGGAGAAATTCCTCCTCTTCTCCCTTGTACAAAGCGGACAAGATCTTTATTAGAGCGGCAGCCGAATCCGTCCCCTTACGGCCGTGGCGGGTGGCGTCGTCCTCCCCGTTGAAGTCCCACAATGGGTGGCCTCTATACTGAAGCGGCTGCACCCCTCGCATGATGCATGCGGCCATGACCCCGATCATGGTCAGTCCGGAATGAGCTTACAATCTTATCCGGCCCATCAGGTAAAGAACGACCTTGTCACTTTCCCTCTGAGGGCTCCGTGGACGCCAACTTAGGCGCTCCTTTAGGGGAGCACTGTCGAACTCAGCGAGGCCGATCCGGATAGGATCCGGTAGCGGGACGTCCTCTATATAAAACCATTCCGAAGGCCAGTCCTCGGACGCCTTCTTTGGGGTTCCGGATAGATATCCGGTCCCGGCGATGCGCCACACTTCGGCTCTGCCCACTTGATATATTGACCCCTTCTGAGAATGGGGCACAAGGCAGAATAGCCTTTTCCACAGCGCGAAATGAGCCTCACAGCCCAAAAACAGCTCGCAAAGGGCTACGAAGCCCGCGATATGCAATATGGAGGCAGGCGTGAGGTTGTGTAGCTGGAGGCCATATAACTCCAGGAGCCCCCGGAGAAACGGATGAATTGGAAATCCGAGCCCTCTTATTAAGTAAGGGACAAGGCATACCCGCTCTCCTTTGGAGGGATTGGGGGCGCTCTCCACTTGCTCTCCGCAATTATAGGTGGCAAGTCCAGCTCAAACCGGGACCATATAGGCCAGGGGGAGAAATCCCTTGGTCTGGAGCGTCACTAGCTCGCTGTGCGGGATGGAGCATCTCTCCCAATCTCCAGGCTGAGGGCTGAAGGGCGAGAGGAGGAGCTGCGGCAGCCGGCCATGATAGAATGGACCTCTGTCGGATACGCTCTGATGAATACTCGCGGAAGGGAGAAGGTGTGGTTTGGATCTAAATCCTCGTCCCCTTAAATAGGCGGCTCATTCACGCGGCTAGGGGTGTAAATGTAAAAACACCCTGACTTTTAGTATTCGTTTGACACATGGAAGACGGCCATTATTGGGCGTAGAAGCCAAGGAGCGCTACATTTACAAGAAACCGGACATTACTCAACAGGTACATGGACTTTGGAGGAGAACCCGCCTTGCAATGCCGAAGACAATCTGTGCCGGACTCGTCGTCATTGAAGCCTGGTTCGGGGGCTACTGAGGGAGTCCTGGATTAGGGGATGTCCGGATAGCCGGACTATTCCTTCGGCCGGACTCCTGGACTATGAAGACACAAGATTGAAGACTTCGTCCCGTGTCCGGAAGGGACTTTCCTTGGCGTGGAAGACAAGCTTGGCGATACGGATATGTAGATCTCCTACCATTGTAACCGACTCTGTGTAACCCTAGCCCTCTCCGGTGTCTATATAAACCAGAGGGGTTTTAGTCCGTAGGAACAACAATCATACCATAGGCTAGCTTCTAGGGTTTAGCCTCCTTGATCTCGTGGTAGATCTACTCTTGTACTACCCATATCATCAATATTAATCAAGCAGGAGTAGGGTTTTACCTCCATCGAGAGGGCCCGAACCTGGGTAAAAACATCGTGTCCCTTGTCTCCTGTTACCATCCGCCTAGACACACAGTTCAGGACCCCCTACCCGAGATCCGCCGGTTTTGACACCGACAATTGGTATTCACATCGGAGTATGAGAACACCGTTTAGGAAAGGTATGGAATCAACACTTGACTTCAAAGCAACTCGAATACCACAACTGAAAACGAAACAAAGGATTGGCTTGCAGAATAAGCCAGAACAAACATATGATAGAGATTTCGTCCGAAGTTTTCGTGGTGGGGCCTACACGGGCTCGATCGTACAACACCATCATGTACAAGGCAGTGCACATGACATACGAAGCGTCCCCGAGTCAGCATAGCCAAGGACTCTTTAAGACACGACGAGACCACTGTAAAACCAACCGTGGATAAGCGGACCACTAGACGTCGAACCCCAATCTCATATCATACATCTGTCGGAAAGATATCCTACGATATACTTGAATTCCCATTTATGAACTCCCGAAACTTTCCGGTTATGCAATCAGGTGTTGGGGATATAGGGGAAGCATAATATCTCACCCAAAACTAGCAAATCCTACATCCAGTTGTATCCATCCTTCAACACATAACCAAGAAACCTTTGTAAATCATTTACCTCAACCTTCGAAAAGCATCCGTTATACGAGTTATGGCAATACTCCCAAACTGCCGCCCCAGTACTGGGTGGCGTCGAGGTTATCTCACCAACAACTGCATAAAAGAGATTTTCGATGTCGGCGAAACTCAGGTATTTCAGAACTGCAATGATAAAATTGTGACGACAACACCTCGGAGCTCAACTCCCCGGGACACTGCCACAACCCCTAAATGTCAGGAGGCACCAAGAACAATGTTCTCGTCACAAAACCATCGGAACGATTCCAAGATACCCGCGTGATCCTAAATTTTTTTAGTGAAATTTGAGAAGAGAAGAGTCAAAAATCTACGTCAGGATGCCTCACCAGAGCGACAAAGGGACTGAGGAGTAAAAAGAATCCTACTCTCCGATATATATAATCCTAAATGACTCAAAACATTTTTCTAGACTCAACAACGCCAACGATTCGATCAAGCAGGGGGCTAATAAGTCGGGGAAGGCTCTGATACCAACTTGTAACACCCTCGATGCGGCTATATCTCCCACGTGTCGAAGCACGACTTAGAGCCATAACCGCATTGAAGGCAATGTCGCAAGAGGGGTAACCGTTACACATCCCATGTACTGAATAAGAAACAGGTACAGAGTTGGCTTACAATCGCCACTTCACACAATACATGAATAAAGCATTACATCAACAGATACAATCAAGGTCCGACTACGGAACCAAAATAAGAGAAGACTACCCCTAATGCTACAGATCCCCGATCGCCCAAACTGGGCTCCACTACTGATCAACTGAAACGAAACAACACAACGAACACGATCTTCATCAAGCTCCTCCTTGAGCTTGGTTGCGTCACCTGCATGGTATCATCGGCACCTGCAAACTGGTTTTAGAAGTAATCTGTGAGTCACGGGGACTCAACAATCTCACACCCTCGCGATCAAGACTATTTAAGCTTATGGGTAGGGAAAAGGTATGAGGTGGAGCTGTAGCAAGCACTAGCATATATGGTGGCTAACATACGCAAATGAGAGCGAGAAGAGAAGGCAAAGGCACGATCGAGAATCTATGACCAAGAAGTGATCCTAGAACAACCTACGTTCAAGCATAACTCCAACACCGTGTTCACTTCCCGGACTCCGCCGAAAAGAGACCATCACGGCTACACACGCGGTTGATGCATTTTAATTAAGATCGGTTTCAGGTTTTCTACAACTGGACATTAACAAAATCCCATCTTCCCATAACCGCGGGCACGGCTTTTGAAAGTTCAAAACCCTGTAGGGGTGTCCCAACTTAGCCCATCACAAGCTCTCATGGTCAATGAAGGATATTCCTTCTCCCAGGACGACCCGATCAGACTCGGAATCCCGGTTACAAGACATTTCGACAATGGTAAAACAAGACCAGCAAAGCCACCCAGATGTGCCGACAAATCCCGATAGGAGCTGTGAAGGAAATATGCCCTAGAGGCAATAATAAAGTTATTATTTATTTCCTTATATCATGATAAATGTTTATTATTCATGCTAGAATTGTATTAACCGGAAACATAATACATGTGTGAATACATAGACAAACAGAGTGTCACTAGTATGCCTCTACTTGACTAGCTCGTTAATCAAAGATGGTTATGTTTCCTAACCATGGACAAAGAGTTGTTAGTTGATTAACGGGATCACATCATTAGGTGAATGATCTGATTGACATGACCCATTCCATTAGCTTAGCACCCGATCGTTTAGTATGTTGCTATTGCTTTCTTCATGACTTATACATGTTCCTATGACTATTAGATTATGCAACTCCCGTTTGCCGGAGGAACACTCTGTGTGCTACCAAACGTCACAACGTAACTGGGTGATTATAAAGGTACTCTACAGGTGTCTCCAAAGGTACATGTTGGGTTGGCGTATTTCGAGATTAGGATTTGTCACTCCGATTGTTGGAGAGGTATCTCTGGGCCCTCTCGGTAATGCACATCACATAAGCCTTGCAAGCATTGCAACTAATGAGTTAGTTGTGAGATGATGTATTACGGAACGAGTAAAGAGACTTGCCGGTAACGAGATTGAACTAGGTATTGAGATACCGACGATCGAATCTCGGGCATGTAACATACCGATGACAAAGGGAACAACGTATGTTGTTATGCAGTCTAACCGATAAAGATCTTTGTAGAATATGTAGGAACCAATATGAGCATCCAGGTTCCGCAATTGGTTATTAACCGGAGACGTGTCTCGGTCATGTCTACATTGTTCTCGAACCGTAGGGTCCACACGCTTAACGTTACGATGATAGTTTCATTATGAGTTTATGTATTTTGATGTACCAAAGGTTGTTCGGAGTCCCGGATGTGATCATGGACATGGCGAGGAGTCTCGAAATGGTCGAGACATAAAGATCGATATATTGGAAGCCTATATTTGGATATCGGAATCGTTCCGGGTGAAATCGGGATTTTACCGAAGTACCAGGGGGTTACTGGAACCCCCCCCAGGGGTTATTGGGCCTACATGGGCCCTAAGGGAGAAGAGGAAAGGAGGCAAGAGGTGGCCGCGCGCCCCTCCCCTCCCTAGTCCGAATAGGACAAGAAGAGGGGGGCGGCGCCCCCCCTTTCCTTTCCCTCTTCCTCGTCTTTCCCACTTCTCCTTCTCCAACTAGGAAAGAAGGGAGTCCTACTCCCGGTGGGAGTAGGACTCCCCCTTGGCGCGCCCTCCTTGGCCGGCCGCCCCCTCCCCTTGGCTCCTTTATATACAGGGGCAAGGGGGCACCCTAGGACACACAAGTTGATCTTCGTGATCATTCCTTAGCCGTGTGCGGTGCCCCCTCCACCATATTCCACCTCGGTCATATTGTAGCGGTGCTTAGGCGAAGCCCTGCGACGGTTGAACATCAAGATCGTCACCACGCCGTCGTGCTGACGGAACTCCTCCCCGAAGCTTTGCTGGATCGGAGCCCGGGGAGCGTCATCGAGCTGAACGTGTGCCAAGAACTCGAAGGTGCCGGAGTAACGGTGCTTGGATCGGTTGGACCGGGAAGACGTACGACTACTTCCTCTACGTTGCGTCAACGCTTCCGCTTTGGTCTACGAGGGTACATAGACAACACTCTCCCCTCTCGTTGCTATGCATCACCATTATCTTGCGTGTGCGTAGGAATTTTTTTGAAATTACTACATTCCCCAACAGTGGTATCAGAGCCAGGTTTTATGGTTTGATGTTATATGCACGAGTAGAACACAAGTGAGTTATGGGCGATATAAGTCATACTGCTTACCAGCATGTCATACTTTGGTTCGGCGGTATTGTTGTATGAAGCGGCCCGGACCGACATTACGCGTACGCTTACACGAGACTGGTTCTACCGCCGTGCTTTGCACACAGGTGGCTGGCGGGTGTCAGTTTCTCCAACTTTAGTTTAACCGAGTGTGGCTACGCCCGGTCCTTGCGAAGGTTAAAACAGCACCAACTTGACAAACTATCGTTGTGGTTTTGATGCGTAGGTAAGATTGGTTCTTGCTTAAGCCCGTAGCAGCCACGTAAAACTTGCAACAAACAAAGTAGAGGACGTCTAACTTGTTTTTGCAGGGCTTGTTGTGATGTGATATGGTCAAGGCATGATGCTAAATTTTATTGTATGAGATGATCATGTTTTGTAACCAAGTTATCGGCAACTGGCAGGAGCCATATGGTTGTCGCTTTATTGTATGCAATGCAATCGCCCTGTAATGCTTTACTTTATCACTAAGCGGTAACGATAGTCGTAGAAGCATAAGATTGACGAGACGACAATGATGCTACGATGGAGATCAAGGTGTCGCGCCGGTGACGATGGTGATCATGACGGTGCTTCGGAGATGGAGATCACAAGCACAAGATGATGATGGCCATATCATATCACTTATATTGATTGCATGTGATGTTTATCTTTTATGCATCTTATCTTGCTTTGATTGACGGTAGTATCATAAGATGATCTCTCACTAAATTTCAAGATAAAAAGTGTTCTCCCTGAGTATGCACCGTTGCCAAAGTTCGTCATGCCCAGACACCACGTGATGATCGGGTGTGATAAGCTCTACGTCCATCTACAACGGGTGCAAGCCAGTTTTGCACATGCAGAATGCTCAGGTTAAACTTGACGAGCCTAGCATATGCAGATATGGCCTCGGAACACTGAGACCAAAAGGTTGAGCGTGAATCATATAGTAGATATGATCAACATAGCGATGTTCACCATTGAAAACTACTCCATTTCACGTGATGATCGGTTATGGTTTAGTTGATTTCGATCACGTGATCACTTAGATGATTAGAGGGATGTCTATCTAAGTGGGAGTTCTTAAGTAATATGATTAATTGAACTTAAATTTATCATGAACTTAGTCCCTGATAGTATCTTGTTTGTTTATGTTGATTGTAGATAGATGGCCCATGCTGTTGTTCAGTTGAATTTTAATGCATTCCTTGAGAAAGCAAAGTTGAAAGATGATGGTAGCAATTACACGGACTGGGTCCGTAACTTGAGGATTATCCTCATTGCTGCACAGAAGAGTTACGTCCTGGAAGCACCGCTGGGTGCCAGGCCTGCTGCTGATGCAACTGACAACGTTAAGAACGTCTGGCAGAGGAAAGCTGATGACTACTCGATAGTTCAATGTGCCATGCTTTACGGCTTAGAACCGGGACTTGAACGACGTTTTGAATGTCATGGGGCATATGAGATGTTCCAGGAGTTGAAGTTAATATTCCAGCAGAATGCCCGGATTGAGAGATATGAAGTCTCCAATAAATTCTATAGCTGCAAGATGGAGGAGAATAGTTCTGTCAGTGAGCATATACTCAAGATGTCTGGGTATTGTAATCACTTGATTCAACTGGGAGTTAATCTTCCGGATGATAGCGTCATTGACAGAATTCTCCAATCACTTCCACCAAGCTACAAGAGCTTCGTGATGAACTATAATATGCAAGGGATGGATAAGACAATTCCCGAGC
The DNA here is from genome assembly GCF_003073215.2 of Triticum urartu. NCBI lineage: Eukaryota > Viridiplantae > Streptophyta > Magnoliopsida > Poales > Poaceae > Triticum > Triticum urartu. Next base: position 560,759,132 of record NC_053022.1, on the reverse strand, counting down.
TCTTCGCAATGCTAAAGGCTGCGGAGGGAGAAATCAAGAAGGAGCATCAAGTGTTGATGGTCAACAAGACCACTAGTTTCAAGAAAATGGGCAAAGGGAAGAAGAAGGGGAACTTCAAGAAGAACAGCAAGCAAGTTGCTGCTCAGGAGAAGAAACCCAAGTCTGGACCTAAGCCTGAAACTGAGTGCTTCTACTTCAAGCAGACTGGTCACTGGAAGCGGAACTGCCCCAAGTATTTGGCGGATAAGAAGGATGGCGAGGTGAACAAAGGTATATGTGATATACATGTTATTGATGTGTACCTTACTAGAGCTCGCAGTAGCACCTGGGTATTTGATACTGGTTCTGTTGCTAATATTTGCAACTCGAAATAGGGACTACGGATTAAGTGAACACTGGCAAAGGATGAGGTGACGATGCGCATGGGAAATGGTTCCAAAGTCGATGTGATCGCGGTCGGCACGCTACCTCTACATCTACCTTCGGGATTAGTATTAGACCTAAATAATTGTTATTTGGTGCCAGCGTTGAGCATGAACATTATATCTGGATCTTGTTTGATGTGAGACGATTATTCATTTAAATCAGAGAATAATGGTTGTTCTGTTTATATGAGTAATATCTTTTATGGTCATGCACCCTTGAAGAGTGGTCTATTTTTGATGAATCTCAATAGTAGTGATACATATATTCATAATGTTGAAGCCAAAAGATGCAGAGTTGATAATGATACTGCAACTTATTTGTGGCACTGCCGTTTAGGTCATATCGGTGTAAAGCGCATGAAGAAACTCCATACTGATGGACTTTTGGAACCACTTGATTATGAATCAGTTGGTACTTGCGAACCGTGCCTCATGGGCAAGATGACTAAAATGCCGTTCTCCGATACTATGGAGAGAGCAACAGATTTGTTGGAAATCATACATACAGATGAATGTGGTCTGATGAATGTTGAGGCTCGTGGCGGATATCGTTATTTTCTCACCATCACAGATGATTTAAGCAGATATGGGTATATCTACTTAATGAAGCATAAGTCTGAAACATTTGAAAAGTTCAAAGAATTTCAGAGTGAAGTTGAAAATCATCGTAACAAGAAAATAAAGTTTCTACGATCTGATCGTGGAGGAGAATATTTGTGTTACGAGTTTGGTCTACATTTGAAACAATGCGGAATAGTTTCGCAGCTCACGCCACCCGGAACACCACAACGTAATGGTGTATCCGAACGTCGTAATCGTACTTTACTTGATATGGTGCGATCTATGATGTCTCTTACAGATTTACCGCCATCGTTTTGGGGTTATGCTTTAGAGACGGCCGCATTCACGTTAAATAGGGCACCCTCAAAATCCGTTGAGACGACGCCTTATGAGCTACGGTTTGGCAAGAAACCAAAGTTGTCGTTTCTTAAAGTTTGGGGCTGTGATGCTTATGTGAAAAAGCTTCAACCTGATAAGCTCGAACCCAAATCGGAGAAATGTGTCTTCATAGGATACCCAAAGGAGACTGTTGGGTACACCTTCTATCACAGATCCGAAGGCAAGACATTCGTTGCTAAAAATGGATCCTTTCTAGAGAAGGAGTTTCTCTCGAAAGAGGTGAGTGGGAGGAAAGTAGAACTTGATGAGGTAACTGTACCTGCTCCCTTATTGGAAAGTAGTACATCACAGAAACCGGTTTCTATGACACCTAAACCAATTAGTGAGGAAGTTAATGATGATGATCATAGAACTTCAGATCAAGTTGCTACTGAACCTCGTAGATCAAATAGAGTAAGATCCGCACCAGAGTGGTACGGTAATCCTGTTCTGGAAGTCATGCTACTAGATCATGATGAACCTACGAGCTATGAAGAAGCGATGGTGAGCCCAGATTCCGTGAAATGGCTTGAAGCCATGAGATCTGAGATGGGATCCATGTATGAGAACAAAGTGTGGACTTTGGTTGACTTGCCCGATGATCGGCAAGCAATTGAGAATAAATGGATCTTCAAGAAGAAGACTGACGCTGACGGTAATGTTACTATTTACAAAGCTCGACTTGTTGCAAAAGGTTTTCGACAAGTTCAAGGGATTGACTACGATGAGACCTTCTCACCCGTAGCAATGCTTAAGTCTGTCCGAATCATGTTAGCAATTGCCGCATTTTATGATTATGAAATTTGGCAAATGGATGTCAAAACTGCATTCCTGAATGGATTTTTGGAAGAAGAGTTGTATATGATGCAACCAGAAGGTTTTGTCGATCCAAAAGGAGCTAACAAAGTGTGCAAGCTCCAGCGATCCATTTATGGACCGGTGCAAGCCTCTCGGAGTTGGAATAAACGCTTTGATAGTGTGATCAAAGCATTTGGTTTTATACAGACTTTTGGAGAAGCCTGTATTTACAAGAAAGTGAGTGGGAGCTCTGTAGCATTTCTGATATTATATGTGGATGACATATTACTAATTGGAAATAATATAGAATTTCTGGATAGCATAAAGGGATACTTGAATAAGAGTTTTTCAATGAAAGACCTCGGTGAAGCTGCTTACATATTTGGCATTAAGATCTATAGAGATAGATCAAGACGCTTAATTGGACTTTCACAAAGCACATACCTTGACAAAGTTTTGAAGAAGTTCAAAATGGATCAAGCAAAGAAAGGGTTCTTGCCTGTGTTACAAGGTGTGAAGCTGAGTAAGACTCAATGCCCGACCACTGCAGAAGATAGATAGAAAATGAAAGATGTTCCCTATGCTTCAGCCATAGGCTCTATCATGTATGCAATGCTGTGTACCAGACCTGATGTGTGCCTTGCTATAAGTCTAGCAGGGAGGTACCAAAGTAATCCAGGAGTGGATCACTGGACAGCGGTCAAGAACATCCTGAAATACCTGAAAAGGACTAAGGATATGTTTCTCATTTATGGAGGTGACAAAGAGCTCATCATAAATGGTTATGTTGATGCAAGCTTTGACACTGATCCGGACGATTCTAAATCGCAAACCAGATACGTGTTTACATTAAACGGTGGAGCTGTCAGTTGGTGCAGTTCTAAACAAAGCGTCGTGGCGGGATCTACGTGTGAAGACATAGCTGCTTCGGAAGCAGCAAATGAAGGAGTCTGGATGAAGGAGTTCATATCCGATCTAGGTGTCATACCTAGTGCATCGGGTCCAATGAAAATCTTTTGTGACAATACTGGTGCAATTGCCTTGGCAAAGGAATCCAGATTTCACAAGAGAACCAAGCACATCAAGAGACGCTTCAATTCCATCCGGGATCTAGTCCAGGTGGGAGACATAGAGATTTTCAAGATACATACAGATCTGAATGTAGCAGACCCGTTGACTAAGCCTCTTCCATGAGCAAAACATGATCAGCGCCAAGGCTCCATGGGTGTTAGAATCATTACTGTGTAATCTAGATTATTGACTCTAGTGCAAGTGGGAGACTGAAGGAAATATGCCCTAGAGGCAATAATAAAGTTATTATTTATTTCCTTATATCATGATAAATGTTTATTATTCATGCTAGAATTGTATTAACCGGAAACATAATACATGTGTGAATACGTAGACAAACAGAGTGTCACTAGTATGCCTCTACTTGACTAGCTCGTTAATCAAAGATGGTTATGTTTCCTAACCATGGACAAAGAGTTTTTATTTGATTAATGGGATCACATCATTAGGTGAATGATCTGATTGACATGACCCATTCCATTAGCTTAGCACCCGATCATTTAGTATGTTGCTATTGCTTTCTTCATGACTTATCATGTTCCTATGACTATGAGATTATGCAACTCCCGTTTGCCGGAGGAACACTTTGTGTGCTACCAAACGTCACAACGTAACTGGGTGATTATAAAGGTACTCTACAGGTGTCTCCAAAGGTACATGTTGGGTTGGCGTATTTCGAGATTAGGATTTGTCACTCCGATTGTCGGGGAGGTATCTCTGGGCCCTCTCGGTAATGCACATCACATAAGCCTTGCAAGCATTGCAACTAATGAGTTAGTTGTGAGATTATGTATTACGGAACGAGTAAAGAGACTTGCCGGTAACGAGATTGAACTAGGTATTGAGATACCGATGATCGAATCTCGGGCAAGTAACATACCGATGACAAAGGGAACAACGTATGTTGTTATGCGGTCTGACCGATAAAGATCTTCGTAGAATATGTAGGAACCAATATGAGCATCCAGGTTCCGCTATTGGTTATTGACCGGAGACGTGTCTCGGTCATGTCTACATTGTTCTCGAACCGTAGGGTCCGCACGCTTAACGTTACGATGACAGTTTCATTATGAGTTTATGTATTTTGATGTACCGAAGGTTGTTCGGAGTCCCGGATGTGATCATGGACACGACGAGGAGTCTCGAAATGGTCGAGACATAAAGATCGATATATTGGAAGCCTATATTTGGATTTCGGAATCGTTCCGGGTGAAACCGGGATCTTACCGGAGTACCGGGGGGTTACCGGAACCCCCCCGGGGTTATTGGGCCTACATGGGCCCTAAGGGAGAAGAGGAAAGGAGGCAAGAGGTGGCCGCGCGCCCCTCCCCTCCCTAGTCCGAATAGGACAAGAAGAGGGGGGCGGCGCCCCCCCTTTCCCTTCCCTCTTCCTCCTCTTTCCCACTTCTCCCTTGGCGCGCCCTCCTTGGCCGGCCGCCCCCTCTCCTTGGCTCCTTTATATACGGGGGAAAGGGGGAACCCTAGGACACACAAGTTGATCTTCGTGATCGTTCCTTAGACGTGTGCGATGCCCCCCTCCACCATATTCCACCTCGGTCATATTGTAGCGGTGCTTAGGCGAAGCCCTGCGATGGTTGAACATCAAGATCGTCACCACACCGTCGTGCTGATGGAACTCCTCCCCGAAGCTTTGCTGGATCGGAGCCCGGGGAGCGTCATTGAGCTGAACGTGTGCCAAGAACTCGGAGGTGCCGGAGTAACGGTGCTTGGATCGGTTGGACCGGGAAGACGTACACTACTTCCTCTACATTGCGTCAACGCTTCCGCTTCGGTCTACGAGGGTATGTAGACAACACTCTCCCCTCTTGTTGCTATGCATCACCATGATCTTGCGTGTGCGTAGGAATTTTTTTGAAATTACTACGTTCCCCAACAAGCTGCACATATCTCGTTCTCAGGGCACACCGGATGAGCGCTCCGTACAGCTAAAACCAAACCTCGAGTTTCCCCGAGGGGGCGCTGCAAAGGACTCTAGTTTGGACCAACACTCAGAGGAGCACTGGCCCGTGGGGGGTAAAATAAAGATGACCCTTGGGTTGGCCGACCCAAGAGAAAAAAGGCTAGGTGGCAAATGGTAAAACCAAGGTTGGGCCTTGCTGGAGGAGTTTTATTCAAGGCAAACTGTCAAGGGGTTCCCATTATAACCCAACCGCGTAAGGAATGCAAAATCAAGGAACATAACACCGGTATGACGGAAACTAGGGCGGCAAGAGTGGAACAAAACACCAGGCATAAGGCCGAGCCTTCCACCCTTTACCAAGTATATAGATGCATTGATTAAACAAGAAATATTGTGATATCCCAACAATAAACATGTTCCGACAAGGAACAAACTCCAATCTTCACCTGCAACTAACAACGTATAAGAGGGGCTGAGCAAAGCGGTAACATAGCCAAACAACGGTTTGCTAGGACAAGGTGGGTTAGAGGCTTGGCTTAGCAATATGGGAGGCATGATAAGCAAGTGGTATGTATCGTAGCATAGGCATAGCAAAAGAGCGAGCAACTAGTATCATGGGTTTGTCACGACAGATGTCCTTGTGAAAGGACTTAGTCATGGAGCCATCACAACGGGTTAACTTAAAGGGGTTAAACCGGACAAGGGGACACGGAGAGTTTATACTAGTTCGGCCCCTTCGATGAAGGTAAAAGCCTACGTCTAGTTGTGATTGGTATTGCTTGGGTTTCGAAGGCCAGGGAGCGAATCCGATTTGTCTGGCTCTCGAGTTGTTGTCCATCCCTTGAACCGCTGCCGGGTCGTCCCCTTATATACATGGGTGGCGCCCGTCGGTTTAAAGAGTCCCCAAGCCGGATCATAAACGTTTCCGGTTCGGTCTCTACACTCCCTATCTTACAAAGCAAGTTACATGATTAAGCCGGTTTACGTCTACATGCCTTAACTCACTTCTGGGCCTTGGGCCTTCGTAAAGCGCCATCATCTTCAAATCTTCATGGGCTTCTAATCTTCATAAAGTTAATCCGGCTACTCCTGGCCGGTTTACGTCCGGTAGTAATATCCCCAACATTAGGCCCCAGATTGATTTGAACAGGTTTCATGTCAATCCTTAGTAAAAACTTCGTCTTCTACATCTTCTCATATTTTGGTAAACCGCCGTAACGTCATCTTCTCAGATCGGGGTAAACCGTCATGACGTCATCTTCATTAATGCTGAAGATTACCTTCATTAATGTATATCCAGTCATCGAAGCGACACCATTATTACTTATCCATTTTTTGAGCTCCTCGATTCCCGCACTTGCCGTTGCATCGTTGCGCCTTATAAATAGGGGCAGGGGACCCTTTTTCTTTTCTTTCCTGCTACCCCTTCGTCCCTTCTTCTTCCTCGCGAGGTCTCTGCTCCTGAGCGCCACCGCCGTCGACAAGCCTCGCCTCTGCCTCGCCGTCGGCCGCTGCATCACCCTGATCGAACCAGAAAACTGCAACGTATCTCCGCCGTTCTTGTGACATTGGTAACCCTTTTTTTAATTCCACCCCAGATCTTATCTTTTAGGGTTTCATTGTTCGTCGGAGTTCATCGAAAACTTCAGTGCTATTCCTCTCTTTTCTTATCTGTAGCATTCGAGGCTAGGCTGGATCTGTTATTCTTGCGCGACTGTAGCCATAATCGTATTCTACTCATTAAACTCCCTCTTTATATCAATAACAACTTATCTGGATGTACTGAACTATTTAAGTACCTGAAGCTTGAACCTGAATATTTTTCCAATTTCTGTCATACCTTAGATCTGAAATTTTTATATAAACCTGTGAGATCTGTTTCCCCTCACACCAATATAGGCGGTTTAACTTTGTATAAGCAATCTATACCATTAGCCCTCTGATAAACCGGAGGAGCCTTTCACCCCCATAGTTGTACTCCGGTTTAACAGTGTCTGGGTACCCCTGTTCTGGTATTGCCTTGTTATCCATTTTTTCATTGGTCTCCGATTTATGCAATTTCATAACTCAGTATATCTTTTACTCCATTGCATCTTATACATCATCATGAGTGATTTATAAACTGGCCTTTCGTTTCCAGCTTGTTTATTCCACAATGGCCAAGCAATTTACCGCTTGCAACTGGGCTCGTTCCCGGTTCACCGAGGAACAATTGAACGATATGGTCAGCATCGGCACCTTGCCTAAGAAAACTGAAATTAAATGGCGAGTCCCAGGAGCAGAAAATCCTCCAACCCCGAGGCAGGGTGAGGTGGTTGTCTTTGTTGATCACATAGGCCGTGGCTTCAAACCGCCAGGGTCAAAGTTTTACCGGGATGTGCTTGCCAGTTTCCAACTTCATCCTCAAGATATCGGACCCAACTCGGTCTCCAATTTATGCAACTTCCAGGTCTTCTGTGAAGTGTACTTATAAGAAGAACCAACTGCGGAGCTATTCCGGGACTTCTTTCACCTAAACCTGCGCACAGAATTTGTAAATGGCCCCAACACTGAACTTGGTGGTGTCTCAATTCAAAAGCGTAAAGAAGTTGAATTTCCTCATGCCAAACTGCACAGCCATCCTAAGGAATGGGACCAGACTTGGTTTTACTGCAGAGATACGTCTCCTGAAGATGAGAATCCCCTCCCAGGCTTTCGTGATCACCGGCTTTCCAACACCCATCCAATGCCGCAACGCTTAAGCTCTGCAGAAAGGGCGAAATATGCCCCTCAACTCGCCAAACTCTGGGCTTTTATGGCCAACGGTTTAAGAGGTGTTGATTTCGTACGTTGTTGGATATCTTGGAGCATATTGCCGCTAAGCCGGCGTCCCGGTTTAATGTGTGAGTACACCGGTGAGGTTGAAGACCCTCAACGCCATTGCAACATTCAAGTGACTGATGAAGAAGTCACTTAAGGTGTAAAGAAGATTTTGAATGAATCGGAACTAGTCTGTAGTCAAACTGGCTTGAATCCCTTCTATACTAAGAACAAACCGCCTGCTGTAAGCACCATACCTCCTTTTCATCCTTGACATCTTTAATTTGTGCAACTTGTAATCCTTCTTCTGTGTATGTATGTACAGGGTGATGATCCCTTCTGGAAACAAAAATTGGTAGAAAAAGCAGTAAAGCCAACTGGGGATAAAGCGGTCAAACCTTCTCGCCCCAAAACCAAAGCCGTCAAACGGACGTCAAAACGGAAAACGGCTGAACGGATTAACATGGAACTTGATGATGATGCTGATGATCCGAAAGTTGAGGTAGAACTTGACTCACTTGGCTCCCTTTTCATGCATCTCATTAACAATGATCTTCCTCAGGAGGACGCAGAAGGCAGTCAAGCTTATGATGTAGAGGTAATTACCCTTTCCTCCGGTTCAGACTCTAAGCCAACACAAAAAACCCGTCAAGAAGTCCGGAATGTAAGCTTTTCTCATCCTCTTGCTCATTTGGATCCAACATTTATTTTGAAGACTCAGCAGCATGAAGCTCGCCGGACAACCAGGCACAGTGGCCAACAGGTTACTTCCACCGGTTTACCTGACACCCCGATTCGGAAGCGCCGTTCTGAGGTCTCTCCTACTCCTGACAATTCTTATCCCAAGGTAGGTTATTTCAGACAACCTCTTAATCCGTCCGATTTCAATTATCATATGACACCTCCCTCATCCTCTGGTGAATTGATAGCAACTCAACTCCCCCCTCTGAAAACTGTGGCTGGGTAAGCTTTGCAATCTTGCATCTCAATGTGTTTTAATAAAATGTTAACCCTCCTTTTAATTTTGTCTGCAGAGCCAAAGCCAGACCCAGTAAGAAAGCTCGGGTCAACAATCCGCTCGAAGACCCAGCCACTGTTGAAGAGGAACCAAGAGGTGATCCGGAACAGACTTGTGAACCGGAGGGCCTTCATCGTGAAGCCGCCTCTAACGACCCGCCCCTTCAAGGCCAAAACACGGATGAACCAACAAACGCTGAACCTGTCATGCCTGACACTGAACTGGCCGAGCCAAACCGTGCTAGTCCGGTGAGAGATGCTGAGACTCCATTATCACCAGCCAAAAACACTGAAGGTCAAGGAGACGATGTTATCATTACTAGAATGGGCCACAGCTCTCCTGGCCATCCCATAATCTTGGCTCAACATAGTGCCAAGGAAGAATAGGTTCCTAGGGAAAAGGGCAAATGGAGTAGTGATTTATCGAATTATGCTCATCTCAACGCTGAAGAACTTCATTCTGGCTTCTTGAACCGTCTTCACTCAAACCGGGACTATGAAGCCGGTTTGGTGAATTTGATGAAGGAGCGATATGAGGTATTTTCATCTCCCTTTGTTCGTTGATTCAAAGTTGAAATACTAGCCCAAGTAGCCCCAAGGGCCGTTTTATGATGTTAATCATAAACCGGGTCTTTGTAGCACTTTAAGTTAGTCATCATTGACCCTCAAAATGTCAGGTCTCTAATAAGAACAAAGACTCCTCTTTTAACAATTAGATAGCTTTCCGCAGTGTGGCCCCCAAAGGCCGGTTTAACTTGGCAAGTTAATCCGGGTTTTAATCCATGCATCCGTTTTAGAAAAGACGTACATTAGCCCCCAAGTGTCAAGGATAATGCTTGCATTGTTCTGGAGACTTGTATAAAATGTAATAATTGAGAGCAAGTAGGCATTAGCCCCCAAGTATGAAGTGTATAACTTGTTATACGCTTTGTACTTAGTACATATATTCATCCTGTTGTTTAATATACCTTCAATGTTGCAGGCTGAATTGAGGAATAGAGATGCCCGAAACTCTGACTTGCAAGAGAATGTGAAGTCACAACAAGCAGAAGCTGCAAAGGCCAAAGAGGAGCTGACCCAAGCCCTGGCTGTAATGGAAAAGCTGAAAGAATCTTTCAACAAAGATCGTGTTGACTGGGAAACCGAAAAATCCGGTTTAACCAAAAAAGCCGAAGACGCCGAGGCAACCCTGAAACCAATTGTAGATGAACTAGCTGGCTTGAAGCGGCAGATCAACGCTATGACTTCTGCTATCTTTGGTAAATATAACCTTATGTGTTTTGCGCAATTCAATGAACCTTATCATTGGCCAGAATTTTGACATAAACCCTTAGTAGGCACTCGGATTGCTCATCTTGGTACAGACATGCGGATGAAGCTCAAAGCGGCGTATACTTTGATTGAACAGTTATATTCTGGGTCTCAGCGGGCTATTTGCACGGTGGCTTACAACAAACCGGCACCAACCCTGATAAAATAAACACTTGAGAAACCGGCCATGTTACCAGCCCGGATTGTCGAATTGAAGAAGGCAGCTGCAAGAGCAGGAGCTTTAACCGCACTTATTCGAGCCAAAGCTTGGATTCCAGACCTTGAAGTGGAGGATATCATAAAAGGATACCCATGCGTGATGGAGGACGGTGCAAACTTCGACAATGATGACCTCTGGCGGCTGACCAAAGAGATGCGGCCAATAGCTAGCAAGCTGGCCGAAGATACAGACTTGTCCCATTTTCAACCGGCTTACGACGCTGAAGGGAAAAGACAGCCTACCATAATCCATGAAGTTGAAGAACTTGTGCCTCCGATTCGTAAGCACACTTATGCTCCTGATATTAATCCATCCAATCTTATCCATGAAGAGGCAGTGCTTCAAGCTTTAACTGGAATTGATTGGTCGACGGTTGATTTCCAGCGTCTGGGGAGGGATGAAGAAATGCCCACACCAACTGACCCTCAACCATCAAACCGCCCAGACGAAGCATCTTAAACCGATTGCCGGTTTACTGGCTACTGTGTGCTGATACTTTGAAAAACAATTATGCAATTGGAGCCGCTTTGAAAGCTTCTTGTAATAGGATAGCCAAAACTCCGTTATCTGCCATGCCATCGAGCATGTTTTGTAATACCTCGTGACAACTTGTTCCACCTTTTGGGATATATTTATGCATAGCTCAGGAATAGTTTCGTTCTTGAATACAAAAACTTGCAAAGTGTCCTAGTGGTTTACCACTGGACGGGTTATGATGCTCAACATATATACAATACTTAGACGAATGATCAAAGTTGTTGTATAAAAAGTAATATGTGCAACATACCTCGTTGGTTGACCAACTGTTTTGGTAAAGGTGCTAACACCTAATCCGGAGTAATAATAACTCCATCCTTATAATGCCGGATTATGATAATAAACCGTACCGGGATATAACAATCACCGGGTTTTCTTTATAACACTGGTGATTTAGTAAAACCAGACCGAGACAATGAACACCGGTTTATAACTGATCATGCACTGACAACTTGTAGTTGAAAGGCAAGCCAGGTCAAGGACACCTGTTTATCAGAAGACATTTATGAACTTTTAAAAAGTAAAAAATCTTCAACAAATAAGACTCAAAAAGGAAATATGCAAGGCTTTTTACGAGCTGCCAGGCTCCAAATCGAGGCTTTTCATGGGCTGCCAGGCCTCTGAGTTAAACCATTTAACAAAGCCTTTTAAGATGGGCCTCCAATTAACCAATCGTCATTTTAACTTTGACAAGTTCATGGTCTGTAAAATATTGACTTGTTAAACGTTCGGCGGGTCATACCAGGATTACCTGGACAGGAGTGGCTTACTTGATGAAGGTAGGTTAACCCGGGGTTTTAGGTGAATACACCAGGCTTCCAAGTCGTGGCTTGATAGCCAATTACAAGGGTCCTTTCAAACTCTTTGTTGCTTTGCAAAAAAGAGCCCCCAAGTAACTTTGTGAGCTGTGCTCAGTGTGTGCCCATGTTTGAGTATGTGCTTTGTGCAACACTCTCTTTGGCTCCACATATTTTTCTTTTGCGGCTTAAACGCCTATCAAGAGGTGTAGCTATGGTGTAAAAACAACCAAGCCCCCTAGTGATATCCCTTCGTGGTTTCAAACCGATCAAGAGGTGTAGCTATGGTTCAGATATGACCAAGCCCCCTAGTGATTTTCTTTATATCCGTGCGGCTGCTGAGACCGGATTAACAAAAAACTCTCCGCTTTCTCAGTAAACTCTTGTAACACACAGTGTCGGGGTACTAATCCACGAGCACCTATGGGACCGGCGGACCGAGCCCCTTTCGGTTCGGCGGGGGGGGGGGGGGGGGGGGGGGGGGAGATCGCACGAAGAGCAGATCGAGGCAAACACACGAGCAGTTTACCCAGGTTCGGGCCGCACGGATGCGTAAAACCCTACTCCTGCTTTGTGGTTTGTATTGAGTTCTTGCTCGGGAACGCTGAGTGCTACAGTACACACCAGCAGCTAACGAGACCGAGCGTGAGAGTTCTCTCCTTCCCTCCCCCCTTTCTACGTTGCGCATGGGCCTCCTTTTATATGCTCAAGGGGTCACCGACAGGTGGCAATGTAGACAAGGGTAAAAATGGAAAGGTGTTGCGGTTGGTATAGCTACCTACTATAGTGTATCATACCTAACCCTGACGGCAGGGGACAAGGGCATTAAATGCCTGTCTGCGTCGCTCAAATAGTGCAAAAGGGACCGTCAGGGACGCCACCGCTCGCCACGATGGCAATCTTGTCAGCGCCGCTTGCCACCGTGCACCGCTGGCTGCACAGCCTCACGCCACGTACGCCTGGAAGGGTCCCAGAGCGACACGTTGGTGGATGTGCTGGAGCGCGGGCACAGAGTGGTGGCTTGCCGCGGCAAGCGCCTTGCCGCGGTCGTTGTCTTGTCGCGTCCGGGAGCTTGTCGCTCACCGGGCCTTGCCGGGACGCGTGGCGCGTCGCGGCAAGTTCCTTGAGATGCCTTGGTTGGCCTTCCCGGCAAGCTCCTCTTGCCGGGGTCTTGGTCTCCTTGGCTTGGATACTTTGTCCTTGAATGGCCCCAAAGGAACCACGGAGGACCTTGGCAGTCACCCGGCAAGCCTTGCCGCGGGATGCTGCGACTGCCCGTGCACAAGCTCGGGATACTAGGGTACCCCTACTCTAGTACACCGACAGGAGCCCCCGGGCCTGGGCCATACATGGTGCCGAGCGCTGTTGGGCCAGGCCCAAAACAGGGCACGGGCACGCGCGGCCTGGGTTACGCCGTATCTCTCCCCGTATCCACCGCGCCCTCCCCAAACGGCACGCGCTGAATGCGGCGTCGTGGGAGAAATCGTGGGTGGTTTCTTTATTCGGAAAGGCGGAACGTCCGCCCCCTCCCTCTTTCTAAGCATGGGAAACAGGGGTAGTTCACCCATTCGCGGGTTGCTACTCCAATCTCGGAAACCTCCGCCGCTCCCTTGTCTTCCCAAAGCTGAAAGAGAGCAGCGCCCCGCCAGGAGCACCCGGAGGCCGCCCCCGAAATGCCAAGGGAGAGTCCTCCGGCAAGGGAGAGGTCTCCGGCAAGGGAGAGTTCTCCGGCAAGGGAGAAGTCTCCGGCAAGGGAGAGTTCTCCAGCAAGGGACAGCACCAGCGGCCCCCCGGCGGCGGAGACCACGACTGCAGAACCCGGTACAGGTAATCCTCTCGCTTCAAAACTCCCTTTGGGTTCTTCTTCTTTTGATCTTCTTTTCTTTTGGATATTTGCTTGACTCTTCTCCCTTTTCCGGCCGTCAGACCCATCTGCTGCGGAGCGGATGGAGACCGAGGTTGCCGCCGCCGACGCTGCTGCCACCGAAAAAGCAGCCGGCGCTGACGATCTCGCCAGCGCAGAGGCCGCCAAAGCTGCCGCCGCAGAAGCAGGCGGGGGGTCTGGCGATCGCACTGACGGCCCTGAGGCCGCAGGAGCGCCAGGCGCTACGCTGACCGCCGATCCCTCCGCCGCTGCCGCAGCGTCAGGCTCCGAAGAGCCCCAGCCAGGCGTCTACTTGAAGGCCGGCGATGGCGTCTTCATCAACCTCCCCTGGGCGTCAAGCTCCAGGGCGCCGGTCGAAGGAGAGAGCTTCGACGGAGAGGTGCTCGCCTCCGCTGGGCTAACGCTGGTTGACGCACCGAGCAGCAGCGGCAGCGAGCCTGAGGAGGAGCGGCTGCTGCGGAAGCTGGTGTCGCTCTACCGTGCCCGGCAAGCCAAGCTGGAATCCCGCGAGGCGCTTGTTGCGAAGGCGGGAGTGGACATCGAAAAGCGCGCGGAGGAGCTCCGGGGTTTCAACCAGGAAGCTCTCCGGTCCGTGGCAGAGGAGCGGGCGCAACTCGCCGAGGAGAAGAAGGCCTTCCTCCTCGAGAGGGCTGAAGTCGAAGAGCAACAGCGGCTTGCCGCTGAAAAGCTGTCTGCGCAGGAGGGCGAGCTAGTGCAGCGGAAGGTCAACCTTGACAGCCACGAGGAGGAGCTTGTCGCATGCGAGCGAACATTCGGCGGAGCCCTCAAGCAAGCGGAGGATGCTGCCGCAGCTGCCGAGGCCGCCAAGAAGGAGCTGGAGACGAAGGTGGCGCAGCTGGAGGCCGATCTCAAGGCGAGCGGTGAAGAGCTTGCCGCGCTCAAGCGTGAGCGGGAGAAGGACGCCTACAGCCACTCAGAGCTGCAGGCTCGTCTCGCCGAGAAGGGAAAGGAGCTTAGCGCCGCCAAGGACTCCAACGCAGATCTTGAGTTGAAGCTGAATACTTTGATCAAGACGCTGGACGGCGCCAGGGAGCAGGAGGCGGCCTTGAAGGAGGAGGTCAAGGCCGACAAGGCGCTGCTGGCGAGTGCCGCTGCCGCCCAGAACACTTTTAGGGAGAATGTGGAGCACTGGACGGAGGGTCTCGTGAATGTTGCCGCAGACATTGACAGGGGGCTGGCGCAGCTGGGGATGGAGGATCTCGGGTATCCCTCCGACGAGAACCTCCAACCCAGCGCCAAGCTCATCTTGTTCTTCAAAGGCGTGGCGACGGCCCTCCAGCTACTCCGGGAGAGGATCCCAAAGCAGCTGGCCGACGAGTCACGCAAGATCTGTGCGGGAGCTCTTCAAAAGGTGTTGGTGAAGGTGGTCTTCCGCAACCCGGGCCTCAACCTCACCAACGTCCTCAAGACCCTACCGCCGGATGCTGATCTGGAGGCGCTCAAGACCCTTGTCGCACCCATTGTGGACAAGGTGAGCGGGATCAAGAGGATTGAGGGCGATCGCGTAGACTAGGCCGCCCGTTTTCTTCTTTTCTTGTCGCTGCTGGTCATGTTATGAGAACAATCTGTTAGAGCCGCGACAAGCTACCTTGTAATATAACTCTACTCCGGGTAATGATTGCAATGTTATCTCCTTTACTTGATTCCTTCCTTTGTATGTTTTTGCTCTACGCTTTTAGGGAACTTGCCGGCGCAGGCACCTTAGCCGCGAGCGCTGAGTGCGGGACGTCAGCAGCCTGCTGGCGGCGCCGCTACCGACAAGAAACCTTGTCGCAACTAGTCGCAGCTCACTTAAGTTGTTGAGCGGACTCGAAAAAAAGTAAGGGCGCAACTAGCTACGAGTTGGTTCCTCCGCGCACAGGTTTTCCATACAAAGCACGGTCGTTCAAGGAAGATAACTTAATTTTTTTTTTAAAAATCTGATTGCTCAAACTTTGGCAACTTAGCTTTTCTGTTGTTTGCTTCCCGGTAAGGCGAAACTTTCTTGAACGACGCCTAGTCCATACCATTATCTTCTCCTTTCCCCCTGGCAAACTTGTGGGCGAGGGAACCTTCCTTTCCTTGAGAAAAAAGAAAGAGGAGAAAATAAAGTTATGGAGCCTTATGGCTCGTTGTTGCTTACCGGGGGTAGGTGCTGCACAAAGTGTCAGATAACACATGCAAAAAATAGAAAGCATGAAATTGACAAGATGTGCGGAGCACATGAGCTTTATGCACGGGGTCTGCTCCCGGCTTTGTACAAAGGATTACATGCAACAGCGGCAAGACTTGTACAAATGGTGGTTGCCGGAACGGGTTCCGGCAACCGCGCCTTACGGGTAAAACTTACAAAGATGCCCAATGTTCCAGGAGTTGCTCACCGGAATGGCATCTTCGGTCTCAAGGCGGACAGCGCCAGGCCTAGTGACTCGTTTCACCCGGTAAGGGCCTTCCCACTTCGGCGTCAACTTGTTGGAATTCTTGGCGGACTGAACACGCCGAAGAACAAGGTCGCTTTCCTCGAGACTTCTGGCGTTAACTTTGCGACTATGGTAGCGGCGCAAAGCTTGCTGGTAGCGAGCAGCTCGTACAGCAGCCTGAAGACGGTCTTCCTCAAGGAGCAGCGCGTCATCTTATCGCAGCTGCTCTTGCTCAAGCTCATCATAAGCGAGCACTCGAGGTGACCCGTATACGAGTTCCGTGGGGAGAACTGCCTCTGCTCCATAGACTAGAGCGAAAGGTGTCTGGCCAGTGGCTCGATTTGGCGTCGTCCTGATTGACCAAAGAACCACCGGCAGCTCCTCAATCCAGTTTTTTCCGCACTTGTGCAGCCTGTCGAAAGTCCTGGTCTTGAGCCCATGCAGCACTTCAGCATTTGCCCTCTCCGCTTGATCGTTGCTTCTCGGGTGAGCAACAGAAGCGAAGCAGACCTTGGCGCCAAGATCTTGGACGTACTGCATGAAGGTGCGGCTCGTGAATTGCGTACCGTTGTCGGTGATTATCCTGTTAGGGATCCCGAAGCGGCAAACAATCGACCTGAAGAACTTGACTACTGACTGTGCTGTCACCTTCCCCACTGCTTCCACTTCCGGCCACTTTGTGAACTTGTCGATTGCAACGTACAAGTACTCAAAGCCCCCGACTGCTCGGGGAAAGGGGCCGAGGATGTCGAGCCCCCAGACCGAAAATGGCCAGGATAAAGGGATCGTCTGGAGAGCTTGAGCTAGCTGGTGTATCTGCTTGGAATGGAACTGGCACGCTTCACACTTGGTTACTTGTGCAGTTGCATCCTGGAGGGCTGTCGGCCAAAAGAAACCTTGCCTGAATGCTTAGCCGGCAAGTGCTCTTGCGCCAATGTGGTGACCACATATGCCTCCATGTATCTCTGCCAACAGCTTCTGTCCATCTTCCCGGTGAATACACTTCAATTTCACACCGTTAAGTCTTCTTATGTACAGTGTGTTGTCGACAAACTGGTACATACTTGACTGCCGGGCTACTCTTTCCGCTTCTTCTTGCTCTTCGGGAAGTTCTCCTGTCTGAAGGAAACGGACAATCTGCTGTGCCCATGCTGGAGCTTGTGGCTCGACAACAAGGGCTAAAGGCACATTTGCTGCTGCGGGAACATCCGCTTCTACGGCGAGAACCTGCAGCTCAGCCGGAGCTTGAAGTTCCCCGGCAAGCTTGCCGAAGCGAAACTTGTTGGGAGCCTCTGCTTCAACGGAACAAACCCTAGGGCTTGCCGGAGCAGACTGCTCCTCAGCACTCTTGGTGTTGATCTTGGGGACCTTCTTGGCGGTGGCTCCGGGAAGCTCTGCCGGAAAATAGTCACCAAAAATCAACTTCCTTTTCTTGCTCTATCCAGTTGATGGCGTTACGGACGGTCGAGTCAGCTTGAGCACAAAGATCCCTGGTTCCACAGGTAACTTAAGTGCGGCGCACTTTGATAGGCCATCGGCAATGTCGTTCTGAGCTCTTGAAACATGCTCCATCTGTAGGCCGTCAAAGTGCTCTTCTAGCTTTCTTACTTCGTCAACGTAGGCTTCCATCAACGAACTCTGATAGCTCTTGTTCACTTGGCGGACGACAAGCTGCGAGTCACCCCTGACAATGAGCTTCTTGACCCCAAGGTCTGCCGCGATCCTGAGACCGGCAAGCAAGCCTTCATACTCTGCAGTATTGTTTGTTGCTTGCTCCTTGGGAAAGTGCATCTGGACTACGTACTTGAGGTGCTCTCCGGTGGGTGCGACAAGCAGCACACCAGCGCCGGCGCCTTGCAGTGAAAAGGCACCATCAAAGTACATCAGCCACTCTTTGCTTGCTTCCTTGACGGGGATGCTCGTTTCCAGAATTTCTTCATCTGGTGTTGGCATCCACTCTGCTATGAATTCTGCCAATGCTCTGCTTTGGATAGTTGAAGTACTCTCAAACTTGAGGCCAAAGCTTGACAGTTCCAGTGCCCACTCAACAATCCTGCCTGTCGCTTCTAGATTCTGTAGTATCCTCTTCAGCGGAAAACGAGTGACAACTGTGATCTCATGTGCTTGGAAGTAATGGCGCAGCTTTCTCGAGGCCATGAGAAGGCCGAAAAGCAATTTCTGCACGCCAGAGTACCTTGACCTAGCCCCCTGCAGAAGGGAACTGACAAAGTAAACTGGGCGCTGTACCATTCTCTTCTGTATCTCCTCGCGCGTCTGCGTAGATCCATCCTTGTCGGGACCAGAGCTTGTCGGGGGAGCCCCCTGCTTGTCGCTGGATGCGCCTGCCGTGGTTGCTGGCTCGTCATCTGCCTCCCTCTCTGCTACTAACGCAGCACTAACCACTTGATTGGTTGCCGCTATATACAGTAGCAACTTCTCTTGTGGCTTAGGTGCGACAAGTGTTGGAGTGGAGAACAGGTATCTCTTCAAGTCTTGCAGCGCAGCCTCCGCTTCTGGAGTCCATTTCATTGGACCTGCCTTTTTCAATATTTTGAAAAACGGCAGGGCGCGCTCAGTAGACCTAGAGATAAACCTGCTGAGAGCAGCCACACAACCGGCAAGTCTTCGTACATCCTTGACGCGCTTTGGTGCTTCAATCCGCTCAATGGCCTTGATCTTGTCGGGATTGGCTTCAATTCCCCGCTGAGACACGAAGAACCCGAGAAGCTTGCCGGAGGGGACTCCAAACACACACTTCTCGGGGTTGAGCTTGAGGCTGATCTTGCGCAGATTTGCAAAGGTCTCGTCTAAATCTTGAATCAGAGTTGCCTTTTCCTTGCTCTTGACCACTATGTCATCCATGTAGGCTTCCACATTTCTGTGTATTTGTGGCTCAAGGGCGACATGGACTACCCTTGCAAATGTTGAACCAGCATTTTTTAAACCGAAAGGCATCCGTATGAAATAGTACGTGCCACATGGAGTGATGAATGCGGTCTTCTCCTCATCCTCTTCTGTCATGAAGATTTGATGGTATCCTGAGTATGCGTCAAGAAATGAAAGCAAGTCACATCCGGCCGTGGAGTCAACAATCTGGTCAATGCGCGGCAAGGGAAATGGGTCTTTGGGACAAGCTTTATTAACATCGGTAAAGTCGATGCAAAGCCTCCATTTCCCGTTTGCCTTGAGCACGACTACAGGATTGGCCAACCACGTAGGATGGAGCACTCCTCTGACAAGGCCTGTTGCTTCCAATTTCTTGATCTCTTCTGCGATGAATTCTTGGCACTCCACTGCTTGCTTCCTGACCTTCTGCTTGACGGGCCGCGCATGAGGACAAACGGCAAGATGGTGCTCAATTACTTTCCTGGGAACACCAGGGTTGTCAGACGGTTGCCACGCAAACACGTCGACGTTCGCCCGCAGGAAAGCAATGAGCGCGCTTTCCTATTTAGGGTCAAGAGTGGCACTGATGGTGAAGGTACCACTAGTGTCGTCCTCCTTGGCGGACACCTTCTTGGTCTCTGGCAGAGCTGCCATTGTCTTCTTACACTTGCCGGTGGAGCTCGATGGTGCGTCCTCGACGGCAGCGCAGCACTCCAAAGAGGTGCGCTTGCCGGAGTGGGCATCAGAACTCTTGCCGGACTTGGTCTTCTTCTTCCCCCCGGGAGCTTCAACGGCAGGTGACTTGCGATCTGTTGCGGCTGCCTCTTCTCGGTAGATCTTGTCGGCGCAGATAAGAGCATCCTTCTTGTCGCCAGGGACAGAGATGACGCTTATCGGGCCTGGCATCTTCAGCATGTTGTATGCGTAGTGAGAGGCTGCCATGAACTTGGCGAGTGCTGGACGGACGAGTATCCCATTGTAAGGCAATGGAAAATCGGCGACGTCAAAAGTGACCCTCTCAGTCCTGAAGTTCAACTCGCTGCCAAATGTTACTGGCAACGTGACCTTCCCCTTCGGCTTGCTCCTTCCCGGGTTGATTCCTTGGAATGTGCTGGTCTCTTCAAGCTCGCTGTCAGGGATCTGGAGTTTCTGGAGTACAGCGGAGGAGATCAGGTTCAAGCCGGCCCCGCCGTCAACTAGCATCTTAGTGACCTTGAGGTTGCGGATAGTTGGTGAAACCAACATCGGCAAGCACCCGACCGCAGTTGTGCGATCAGGGTGGTCCTCAATATCAAAGATGATAGGCGTGCTGGACCATTTCAGAAGCTTGCGTGACTCGACAGGTGGTTCCGCCGCATTGACTTCCCGCACCCACTGCTTGAGTTGGCGGTGCGAAGTATGCAGAGAAGCACCGCCGTCAACGCACAAGACCTCTGTGGCTTTCTGGAACTCCTGCTCACTGGTCTCGACATCATCCATGTCTTCGTCGTCGTTGTCATCTTCATCCTTGTCACGGCCGCGGGGAGGTATGTCTCCTTGCCGCTGCTTGGCCTTGCCGCGGCGTCCTCCCCGACCGGCGCGCTTCTTGCCGGATTCTCCAGCGCCTCCTTGGGCCCTCTCCTTGTCGCGTCGCTCGTATTCAGCCTTTTGCTGCTGGACAAGCTGCTCGACCTTCTTGCAGCTCTGGAGGTCATGGCCCTTGGTGCGGTGGATCTTGCAGTACTGCTTGTCGGCGACCGCCACAGCCTGGCAGTTGGTGCATGCGGCAATCTCCTTGCCGGAGCTACCAGCTTTGGCTTTCTTGGCGCCACCTTCATTGCTGGACTGCTCAATGACTAGCACATTTTTGCCTTTCTTCTTCCTGTTGTTCCGCCGCCGGTTTTTCTTTGCCGGGGCAGCATCCTCGCTGTCAGATCCTCCTGCTCCTGTATTCTCTCCGGGGAGTTTCCTCCCTTCCTCAGCACGTGCACACTTGTCGGCCAGGGCATATAGCTCACTGACGTCTCTGATCTTGCACATCGCCATCTCCTCCCTCATCCTGCGCTTACGCACGTTCTGATGGAACGCGCTGATGACCGCGGCAGGGTGGACATCTGGGATGTTGTGCTGTACACGGCTGACTCTCTGAATGTACTTGCGCAGGGGCTCTCCTTCCTTCTGGGCGAGCAGGTGAAGGTCACTCTCTTGGCCATGAGGTTTGTGGCCGCCTGTAAAGGCGCCGACAAACTGATGGCATAGGTCTGCCCAGGAGGATATGGAGTTGTCCGGCAAATGCATGAGCCAGGACCTGACGTTGGGCTTGAGCACCAGCGGGAAGTAGTTGGCAAGGATCTTGTCGTCCCGCCCCCCGGCAGCTTACACCGCGATGGTGTAGATGCTGAGGAACTCCGACGGGTGCGACTTGCCGTCGTACTTCTCTGGTACGTCTGGCTTGAAATTCTTCTTGCTGGGCCACTAGACTTGCCGCAGCTCACGAGTAAACGCAGGGCAACCTACCGCGTACGACAAGTTGCCTGGTTCCCCTGGCGCATGCATGTCGACAGAGGGCCCAGCGCGCTGGTCTTATTGACGCCGCGCTTCTCTTCGGCGCTCGATGCGAGTACGAGCGTCTTCTTGCTGTCGTTCGTGAAGAACTTGGCGCTGATCGCGACGAGCTCGTGGATCTGATGACGCTGTGGAGTCGCTGTCGAGGTGGATCCGGCGAGTCGGCGATCTTGGCCTTCGGGGCGGAGAGTGCACAGTGGTTGCACCCCCACCGGTCTTGTCACCACCGGCTCGTGCCTGGCTGACTTGCCGCGGCTGCGATGTACTCTGCTGCCGTGGAGTGTCGCCGTTGGCGAAGCCGATGAGACTTTGAATGGTGGCCCTCCAGTCGTCGATCTTGTCTGCCGCTGGAGGGTAGTCTAGGAGCAGTTGAGCCCGCGCCAAAGCTTCTGCTGAAGTGACGGGTGGCGGCGGCGAACGGTGTGAGGAGCGGGATATGCTCGGACTTCTAACTATGTTAGAAGGAGCAGCATCTCGTCCAGGCGACCGTGCCCCGCTCATGCCAGCATGTTGGCGTGCATGCTGGTCTTGAGCACTCCGAGATCCACCAGCTCGATCTTGGTCCAGCAAATGTATGGCACCGTGAGTACCATGACGTTGCCGGTCCCGCGCCTCCTGGGATGGGCGCGGTGCATGTACGGACACCGAGGTCTTGGAGTGCGCCCGGTCGTTGTGGGAGCCGACTGCGCCGCCGATGGGCAGCGCAGCCTTGTCCTTGGACCTGGCAGCACCGTGAGCTCCCTCGTCGACGCCCGTTCTTCCGTCGGCGTCTACCCCACCAGCCGTTTGCTCCGGCGGTGGTAGGTTCGGCGCGGATGGAGCAGTCGCCTCCGAAGCCTTCTTCTTCGGCGGCATGTCGATGAAGACGATGAAGATTTAGCTCGTGTGAACGCCGGATCAGGTTCACACAACCTCGACGCACCCCCTACCTGGCGCGCCAAAGATGTCAGGGTACTAATCCACGAGCACCTATGGGACCGGCGGACCGAGCCCCTTTCGGTTCGGCGGGGGGGGGGGGGGGGGGGGGGGGATATCGCACGAAGAGCAGATCGAGGCGAAACACACGAGCAGTTTACCCAGGTTCGGGCCGCACGGATGCGTAAAACCCTACTCCTGCTTTGTGGTTTGTATTGAGTTCTTGCTCGGGAGCGCTGAGTGCTACAGTACACACCAGCAGCTAACGAGACCGAGCGTGAGAGTTCTCTCCTTCCCTCCCCCCCCTTCCTACATTGCGAATGGGCCTCCTTTTATATGCCCAAGGGGTCACCGACAGGTGGCAATGTAGACAAGGGTAAAAATGGAAAGGTGTTGCAGTTGGTACAGCTACCTGCTACAGTGTATCATACCTAACCCTGACGGCAGGGGACAAGGGCATTAAATGCCTGTCTGCGTCGCTCAAATGGTGCAAAAGGGACCGTCAGGGACGCCACCGCTCGCCACGATGGCAATCTTGTCAGCGCCGCTTGCCACAGCGCACCGCTGGCTGCACAGCCTCACGCCACGTACGCCTGGAAGGGTCCCAGAGCGACACGTTGGTGGATGTGCTGGAGCGCGGGCACAGAGTGGTGGCTTGCCGCGGCAAGCGCCTTGCCGCGGTCGTTGTCTTGTCGCGTCCGGGAGCTTGTCGCTCACCGGGCCTTGCCGGGACGCGTGGCGCGTCGCGGCAAGTTCCTTGAGATGCCTTGGTTGGCCTTCCCGGCAAGCTCCTCTTGCCGGGGTCTTGTCTCCTTGGCTTGGATACTTTGTCCTTGAATGGCCCCAAAGGAACCACGGAGGACCTTGGCGGTCACCCGGCAAGCCTTGCCGCGGGATGCTGCGACTGCCCGTGCACATGTTCGGGATACTA
This sequence comes from Triticum urartu, assembly GCF_003073215.2. Taxonomy (NCBI): domain Eukaryota; kingdom Viridiplantae; phylum Streptophyta; class Magnoliopsida; order Poales; family Poaceae; genus Triticum; species Triticum urartu. Next base: position 560,735,716 of record NC_053022.1, on the reverse strand, counting down.
GGGTACCCCTACTCTAGTACACCGACACACAGGATGTAAAAAGAACAGATACCCCGCTGTAACGGAGGCTGCGGTTTATTATATAATATATACATCATCATAAATATGTACATATGAAGAGCCTATGGCTTCAAGTATAGTAAGGCTGAAGAAGAGCTATGTTTCATGGCCTCTTGGTCTCCTCCTCCGATTTAAGTGAGTCTTTGTGCTCTCGAACATCAATGAGGTAGTAAGACCCGTTGTGCAGATTCTTGCTGACCACAAAGGGTCCTTCCCAAGGTGGGGATAACTTGTGCATATTAGTCTGATCCTGGATAAGCCGGAGCACCAAATCGCCTTCTTGAAAGGTTCTGGTCTTAACCCGGCGGCTGTGATAACGTCGGAGATCTTGTTGATAAATCGCCGAACGTGCTGCTGCAAGATCACGCTCTTCATCCAACAGGTCCAGGGAATCTTGGCGTGCCTTCTCATTATCAGCTTCAACGTAGGCTGTCACACGGGGCGAGTCGTGATGGATGTCACTAGGAAGAACCGCCTCCGCTCCATAAACCATGAAGAAAGGTGTGTAACCCGTAGACCTATTGGGTGTGGTGTTGATGCTCCATAACACAGAAGGTAGCTCCTCAACCCAACAACCCGGTGTCTGCTTTAAAGGAACCATAAGCCTGGGTTTGATACCTCGTAGAATTTCTTGATTTTCCCTCTCCGCTTGACCATTAGACTGGGGGTGAGCCACTGATGCTAGATCGACCCGGATGTGCTTACGTTGGCAAAATTCCTCCATCTCCCCTTTTGATAGGTTAGTACCATTATCAGTTATAATACTGTGTGGAAAGCCAAACCGGAATATCCCCTTTTTGATGAACTTAACCGACGTGGCCGCATCACACTTACTGACTGGTTCTTCCTCCACCCATTTGGTAAATTTATCAACTGCTACTAACAGGTGGGTCTTTTTGTCCTTGGATCGCTTGAAGGGTCCAACCATATCAAGCCCCCAAGTCACAAACGGCCAAGTTATTGGAATCATCCTCAACTCTTGGGCCGGAATGTGCGCACGGCGGGCAAATTTTTGACAACCGTCACATCTCTTGACTAAATCCTCCGCATCAGCATGCGCTGTCAACCAGTAAAAACCGTGGCGAAGAGCTTTAGCAACCAAAGATTTTGAACCGGCATGGTGACCGCAATCTCCTTCATGGATTTCTCGCAAAATCTCACAACCCTCTTGAGGAGAAACACAACGCTGAATTGCTCCTGAAACGCTGTAATGATGTAACTCCCCGTTGAGTATGGTCATGGACTTGGAACGCCGGATTATCTCTCGAGCCAACGTTTCATCGTCTGGTAACTCGCCCCGGTTCATGTAAGCCAGATATGGGATTGTCCAATCCGGTATGACGTGCAGAGCTGCCACCAATTGAGCCTCCGGATCCGGAATAGCCAACTCTTCTTCGGTTGGTACCTTGACTGACGGATTATGCAATACGTCAAGAAAGACATTCGGCGGAACCGGTTTACGCTGAGAACCAAGACGACTTAAAGCGTCCGCCGCTTCATTCTTTCGTCGGTCTATATGGTCCACCTGATAACCCTTGAAGTGACCAGCCACTGTATCCACCTCTCATCGATATGCAACCATGAGTGGGTCTTTAGAATCCCAAGTGCCAGACACCTGTTGAGCCACCAGATCTGAATCCCCGAAGCACTTAACCCGGCTTAAGTTCATCTCCTTAGCCATCCGAAGACCGTGGAGCAAAGCCTCATATTCAACTGCATTGTTAGTACAAGGGAACATTAAACGGAGGACATAACAAAACTTGTCACCTCATGGGGAAGTTAGTATGACTCCAGCCCCCGAGCCCTCCAACTGTCTGGACCCATCAAAATGAATAGTCCAATATGTATTATCTGGTTTCTTTTCAGGTGCCTCTAACTCCATCCAATCATTGATGAAGTCCACGAGTGCCTGGGATTTGATCGTTGTGCGGGGTATATATTTGAGTCCATGAGGTCCAAGCTCGATAGCCCACTTAGCAATCCGGCCAGTTGCTTCTCTGTTTTGAATGATATCTCCTAGAGGGGCTGAACTGACCACTATGATGGGATGGCCCTGAAAATAGTATTTAAGCTTCCGGCTTGCCATAAACACTCCATACACCAGCTTCTGCCAATGTGGATACCTCTACTTTGACTCAATGAGCACTTCACTGATATAATAAACTGGCCGTTGAACCGGATATTCCTTGCCAACTTCCTTGCGCTCCACCATGATAGCCACGCTAACAGCTCGGGAATTAGCATCCACATATAGCAATAACAGCTCCTTATCAATCGGTGCTGCAAGCACGGGTGGTTCAGCTAACTGCCTCTTCAGATCCTCGAACGCTTTATTAGCTGCCTCGCTCCAGACAAAGTTATCTATTTTCTTGAGAATCTGATATAAAGGGATGGCCTTCTCCCCGAGACGACTAATAAAACGGCTCAAAGCTGTAATCCGGCCGGCCAGACGTTGAACGTCATTGATACACGCCGGTTTAGCCAAAGACGTGATTGCTGAAAATTTTTCTGGATTAGCCTCGATGCCTCTGTTTGATACCAGAAAACCCAAGAGTTTGCCTGCCGGGACACCAAAGACAAACTTCTCCGGATTGAGCATCATCTTGTAAACCCGGAGGTTGTCAAAGGTTTCTCTCAAACCATCTATCAATGTTTCCTCCTTTCTAGACTTTATCACAATATCATCCACATATGCATGAACATTGCGCCCAATCTGCTTATGAAGGCAATTCTGAACACAGCGATGATAAGTTGCCTGGGCACTCTTGAGTCCCAAGGGCATGGAGACATAGCAGAAGGCTCCAAAAGGAGTTATGAAAGATGTCTTCTCCTGGTCCTTAACCGCCATTTTGATCTGATGATAACCAGAATAAGCATCCAGAAAACACAAACGGTCACAACCCGCTGTAGCATCAATTATCTGATCAATGCGAGGGAGGGCAAAGGGGTCTGCAGGGCAAGCTTTGTTTAAATCTGTGTAATCCACACACATATGCCAAGTGCCGTTTTTCTTAAGAACCAGCACCGGATTAGCCAACCACTCTGGATGAAAGACCTCCACGATAAACACTGCGGCCAACAACCGAGCTACCTCTTCACCAATAGCCTTACGCCTTTCTTCATTGAAGCGGTGGAGCAACTGTCGGACCGGTTTAAACTTAGGATCAATGTTAAGTGTGTGCTCAGCGAGTTCCCTCGGTACACCTGGCATGTCAGAAGGTTTCCATGCAAAGATGTCCCAGTTCTCACGGATGAACTCGATGAGCGCGCTTTCCTATTTGGGATCCAGGTTAGCGCTGATGCTGAATTGTTTGGATGAGTCACCAGGAACAAAATCAATCATCTTAGTGTCTGTAGCCGATTTGAACTTCAACGCCGGATCATGTTCCGTAGTTGGCTTTTTCAAAGAGGTCATATCTGTCGGATCAACTTGCTCCTTATAGAATTTCAACTCCTCCGTGGCACAAACCGACTCAGCATAAGCCGCATCACCTTCCTCACACTCCAAAGCAATCTTTATGCTTCCATGTATTGCGATAGTCCCCTTATGACCTGGCATTTTAAGTTGTAGATAAACATAACACGACCTTGCTATGAACTTAGCATAACCCGGCCGCCCAAACATGGCGTGATACGGGCTTTTGATTTTTACCACCTCAAAAGTCAATGTTTCTGACCTCGAATCATAGTCATCTCCAAAAGCCACCTCTAAGGCTATCTTGCCCACTGGATATGCAGATTTACCAAGCACCACACCATGAAAAACGGTATTTGATAGTTTAAGATTCTTATCTGTCAACCCCATATGGCGGAATGTATCATAATATAGGATATTGATACTACTTCCCCCATCCATGAGCACTTTGGTGAACTTATACCCCCCAACTTGAGGGGCCACCACCAGGGCCAAGTGACCCGGATTGTCAACCCGGAGTGGGTGATCCTCTCTACTCCACAAAATGGGTTGCTCAGACCAACACAAATACTGAGGCACTGCCGGTTCAACAGAGTTTACTGCCCTATTGTGAAGCTTCTGATCACGTTTACACAAACTAGTAGTGAAGACATGATATTGCCCGCTATTTAGCTGCTTGGGATTGCTCTGGTAACCCGACTGCTGTTGCTGCTGGTTCCCCTGATGGTTGTAACCTCCCTGGTTGCCTTGGTGCCCTTGATTGCTGTGTCCGGTTTGGTTGCCTTGAAACCCTAAACCGGAACTGCCACCTCCGTAACCCGGCCCGTGGAAACCACCTCATGAACCGCCGGGTGGGCCATTATCATACTGGAACATATTGGAGTTCTTAAAATCCCGCATGATGTAACTGTCCTTCCAAAGATGCGACGCCGGCTTCTCTTTTGATCCATGCTTTGAACAGGGTTGATTTAACAGTCGCTCCAAACTGGAGCCTGAACCTCCGCCCCTTTGGGGCTGCTTGCCCTTGCGGCGCTGGCCATTCTCCTGAGCATTGGTGTTAGCAACAAAGTCCAAGCTGCTGTCGGCTTTGCGCTTACCACTGTTCCCATGGCCTGCCAGATGATGCTGCTGACCCTTGGCGTTGCCGTTCTTCTTCCCTTTCCCCGGTTTGTCCTCATCTGAGTCCGGGTCCTTGGTACTATCTGAATCGGCGTATTTAACCAAAGCGGCCATGAGCGTTGACATATCATTGCAGTGACGTTTGAGCCTTCCTAACTTCTGTTTGAGCGGCAAAAAACGACAATTGCCCTACAACATTAGTACTGCGGTATCTGCATTTATTTGATCTAATGAATGTAAATTCGCTGAGACCCGCTTGACCCAATGGGTCGTGGACTCTCCCTCCTCCTGGACACAAGCGGCCAGATCCACGATTGACATAGGCTGCTTACAAGTATCTTTGAAGTTCTGGATAAACCGGTGCTTCAATTCGGCCCATGATCCGACAGAATTAACAGGTAAGCTCTTTAACCAAGTACGAGCTGTTCCCTCCAACATCATGGTGAAGTATTTAGCACACACTGCTTCATCCACGTCTAACATCTCCATTGCCATCTCATAGCTTTCAACCCATGCCTCTGGTTGTAAATCGGCGGTGTAATTTGGTACCTTACGAGGTCCCTTGAAGTCCTTGGGCAATCTCACATTACGCAAAGCGGGGGTGAGACATGGCACCTCTAAGGAACTGAACATCACACCTGGTTCTACTGAAGCGGTAGGGTGAACCGGAGTATGTTGACGCGCTCCGTGTCGAGCCGCTAGCTCGGCCTCCCGACGCGCGCGGCCGTGATCCACAACATCCTGTGCATTAGTACCTCCCCCTGCCGGGTTGTGTCCTCGCGGCGAATTACGGCGGCGTGCACTGCTTGACATGGTCGGTTCATCCTCAACATGTCTGCTATAGCTCCTGCTCGGACGGGGAGTGGAGTGAATCCTCTCGCGACTGTGTGAATATGTCTGCTGCTGATTTAGCGCCGTTTGAAGGAGATCTCTAGCCCGACGTGCCTCAATCGCAACTGGTGATTCGCCGTCGGTTGGGAGGGCTCCCAGGCGTGAAGCGGCGGCCACAATATTGTCCAACGGGTTGGAATAATGCCCGGGAGGTGTTGGTACATACTGTGGCACAACATTGTTCTGACGAGGCGGGTCCATCGTGCGCGGTTGAACCAGCGCTCCTGTTCCTGGTGCCTCCTACCGGTTCAGTACTGGCTGGTGACTAGCTCCTGCGCTTGGTGTGTTGAAGAGATTTCGCGGCTCATAACCCGATGGGAGATGCGATCGGTACCTTCTTCTCAGGACCTCTTCGGAAGCGTTCTGATCCAGCCTAATCCGGTAAGCCTGTGCTTCCAATTCAGCCCGTTCTGTGGCCATCCTAGCGTTCTCCGCCGCTAGGTCCGCTTTAGCCTGGGCTATCTGATCATTCACCTTGGCAATCTCCGCGTTGTGCTGATCCCTGGCTACTGCATCCACCTCTGCAGCCATTAACGTTGCCAAAGCATCGAACAGGTCAGACAGGACCTGAGATGGAGGCGGCGCAGAGCCTCCTGCCCCCACCGGCGTGGCTGTTGTTGAACCGGAGAGCATTGCTGCAGCAGTTGATGAGTGAGGCGCCGACTGTGTACCGGCCATGAAGATAGCGGCCCGGTTTGGCAGATCAGGGGAGTCCGAAATACTGTTGCCCTCGGATCCCCCACCAATCCGGCCATCTTGTAACTGATAGAGCGATTTGGTCTCTCCAGAAGACTCGTCGTCGAAACAGACAATGGTTTCTCCATCGGATGCCGGTCCGTCCTCATATTCTGCTCCATGAATAGCACCTACGAAGACGTGCTTCATCACAGGCTGAACCGGCGAAGAACTTGTACGCTGAGCCGTTTCGATGATGTCGGTGCAGGTGTCCGGCTCAGGGGCCGGTTCGCCAATCTTGCCGATGAAGACGTGAATCCCACCAAAGAGGACCCGGTACCCATATTAAATTGAATCGGCCTCGGGACCCCATCCTGCGTTGTCGATGTAAAGCTTGCCGCGACGACTCTTCGTCATCCATCCCACAGCGTATCCCTTGAGTCCATCAAAGCCGCCCTTCAAGAACTCGAAACCATCGTGCGATAGCCCCATGGTGCGCGCCAACTGTCGTGGGTTTGTCACGGCAGATGTCCTTGTGAAAGGACTTAGTCGTGGAGCCATCGCAATGGGTTAACTTACAGGGGTTAAACCGGACAAGGGGACACGGAGAGTTTATACTAGTTCGGCCCCTTCGATGAAGGTAAAAGCCTGCGTCTAGTTGTGATTGGTATTTCTTGGGTTTCGAAGGCCAGGGAGCGAATCCGCTTTGTCTGGTTCTCGAGTTGTTGTCCGTCCCTTGAACCGCTGACGGGTCATCCCCTTATATACATGGGTGGCGCCCGTCAGTTTAAAGAGTCCCCAAGCCGGATCATAAACGTTTCCGGTTCGGTCTCTACACTCCCTATCTTACAAAGAAAGTTACATGATTAAGACGGTTTACGTCTACAGTCCTTAACTCACTTCTGGGCCTTGGGCCTTCGTAAAGTGCCATCATCTTCACATCTTCATGGGCTTCTAATCTTCATAAATTTAATCCGGATACTCCTGGCCGGTTTACGTCCGGTAGTAATGTCCCCAACAACTAGCAAGCAAAGATAGAAATGATTTTGAGGGTATGGTCATCTTGCCTGCAAAGTTCTCCGAGAAGACGAAAGCTTGATCCTCGAAACGCACTCAACGGGTACCTCGATCACGAACTCGTCTCCCAGCTCTACCCAAAGCAAGAACACAAGCAAAGGGAGACACAATCAACCACGTGCAATGCACAAACAACATGATGCAAAGCATGGCATGATATGCGGGATGTGAAATGCGATGCATATGCATGTTTCGGAAAGGAAAGATTGAACCTGGCCTCAACTTGGAAAACCAAGAGTGCCACTGGAAAGATGAGTTGATTTCGGTCGAAATCGATATAAAGATCACCGGAATCGGATGCACGGCTTGCAAATGACCAGCAAAACAAATATAGCACCGATCTGCGATTAACAGCATGAGGCCATCTAAATGCATCAAGAACAACATGCTACAGCACTCTAACATAGCAGAAAAATACATGGCAGGGATCCACTCAAGATGCTTGACAAAAGATGAACACCGAGCTACGGCTAATTCACTCAATAGCAGGTTCAAACAAGCATGGCAAAAGAGCAAAAGATAACAGGTTACAGACTTAGTGAAAATAACAACAGGCCAGGAATTTAACATCAGAAAGCAATGTTTAGAGCAAGATAACAACATGCTACATGAACATATCATGGCAAAGCAAGGCATGGCATGAAGCTACTCAAAGCATACAACAAAAGACCTTAATGACCATAAGCCAAAAGGGATCAGAAAATACAATGGCAACCATGTGAACATAGCAATTATCGTTAACAGATTCAGACTTAGTAGAAAACTGGAACATGGCAAAACAGATATCAAGTAGGCATGTTTACGAGCTCGATGCACTCACCAAGAATCGGCATTGCTGATAAAATAAGCATACAACCAGCAAATAGTACATGGCATAAAAGCTAAACAATAGGATAACACAAATCCACCATTGATAAAGCAATCTGCAAGTGTCTGCAATATAAACCCCTTAGACACAAAACCCAACCAAATTACCCCTCTCGGAGCCAATTTGCGCTGACTAACATGTTCTCGGTCATGTCTCATAATTAATTCTCGAAAACCCGTAATGGTTCGATGCTACGCTTAACGCTTCCACGGTTGACGATCCGGTTTACGAGTTTATGTAGTTTGATTGTACCGCAACAGTACGATTCGGCCCACGTCCCGGATTTGATCTCTACGCAACATGGTCTGCTGAGGAGATCTCGAATGTTCGAGACTAAAGAATCAATATATACTATTGGAAAGCCCATATTTTGTACGCATCGTAATGGTTCCGGTGAAAACTTACAGTGGAGCAATTTTATACCGATAGTGCTGTAGGCACCCGTGGGAGAGACGGTCTACCGACACCCCCCGGAAGATTCACATAGATCTTATCACGAACCATCCCCCTCCCAGCGCTCTCAATATCCGCCTTGTGAAGAGAGGGAAGAAGCAAAGGAGGCCCCCCCAAGCCCAATCCGAATTGGGAGGGCCCTTTCCTTCTTCTTCCTCTCCTTCCTTCTCTCCTAGAACCAACAAAGGGAAGGGGGAATCCTACTCCCGGTGGGAGTAGGACTCCCCTAGGGCGCGCCATAGAGAGGGCCGGCCCTCCCCTCCTCCACTCCTTTATATACGGGGGCAGGGGCACCCCATAGACAGACAAGTTGATCTTCGTGATCGTTCCTTAGCCGTGTGCGGTGCCCCCCTCCACCATATTCCACCTCGGTCATATTGTAGCAGTGCTTAGGCGAAGCCCTGCGACGGTTGAACATCAAGATTGTCACCACGCCGTCGTGCTGACGGAACTCCTCCCCAAAGCTTTGCTGGATCGGAGCCCGGGGTGCGTCATCGAGCTGAACATGTGCCAAGAACTCGGAGGTGCCGGAGTAACGGTGCTTGGATCGGTTGGACCGGGAAGACGTACGACTACTTCCTCTACGTTGCGTCAACGCTTCCGCTTCGGTCTACGAGGGTACGTAGACAACACTCTCCCCTCTCGTTGCTATGCATCACCATGATCTTGTGTGTGCGTAGGAAATTTTTTGAAATTACTACATTCCCCAACAGTGGCATCCGAGCCTAGGTTTTATGGTTTGATGTTATATGCACGAGTAGAACACAAGTGAGTTGTGGGCGATATAAGTCATACTGCTTACCAGCATGTCATACTTTGGTTCGGCGGTATTGTTGGATGAAGCGGCCCAGACTGACATTACGCGTACGCTTACGCGAGACTGGTTCTACTGCCGTGCTTTGCACACAGGTGGCTGGTGGGTGTCAGTTCTCAAACTTTAGTTGAACCGAGTGTGGCTACGCCCGATCCTTGCGAAGGTTAAAACAGCACCAACTTGACAAACTATCGTTGTGGTTTTGATGCGTAGGTAAGATGGTTCTTTCTTAAGCCCGTAGCAGCCACGTAAAACTTGCAACAAACAAAGTAGAGGACGTCTAACTTGTTTTTGCAGGGCATGTTGTGATGTGATATGGTCAAGGCATGATGCTAAATTTTATTGTATGAGATGATCATGTTTCGTTGAAGTTATCGGCAACTGGCAAAATCCTTATGGTTGTCTCTCTATTGCATAAGATGCAAGTGCCCAATAATTGCTTTACTTTATCGCTATGCGATAGCAATAGTTGCAAGAGCAATTGTTGGCGAGACGACCATGTGATGACACATTGATATAGATCAAGATGATGGAGATCATGGTGTCATGCCGGTGACGATATAGTTCATGACAGTACTTTGGAGATGGAGATCAAAGGCGCAAGATGATGATGTCCATATCATGTCACATATTTTGATTGCATATGATGTTTATCTTTTTATGCATCTTATCTTTCTTTGATTGACGGTAGCATTATAAGATGATCTCTCACTAAATTTCAAGATAAAAGTGTTCTCCCTGAGTATGCACCGTTGCCAAAGTTCGTCGTGCCCAAACACCACGTGATGATCGGGTGTGATAAGCTCTACGTCCATCTACAATGGGTGCAAGCCAGTTTTGCACACGCAGAATACTCAGGTTAAACTTGACGAGCCTAGCATATGCAGATATGGCCTCGGAACACTGAGACCGAAAGGTCGAGCGTGAATCATATAGTAGATATGATCAACATAGCGATGTTCACCATTGAAAACTACTCCATTTCACGTGATGGTCGGTTATGGTTTAGTTGATTTGGATCACATAATCACTTAGAAGATTAGAGGGATGTTTTTCTAAGTGGGAGTTCTTAAGTAATATGATTAATTGAACTTTAATTTATCATGAACTTAGTCCTGGTAGTATTAGCATATCTATGTTGTAGATCAATAGCTCGCGTTGTTGCTTCCCTGTGTTTATTTTGATATGTTCCTAGAGAAAATTGTGTTGAAAGATGTTAGTAGCAATGATGCGGATTGGATCTGTAATCTGAGGTTTATCCTCATTGTTGCACAGAAGAATTATGTCCTTGATGTACCGCTAGGTGACGGACCTATTGCAGGAGCAGATGCAGATGTTATGAATGTTTGGCTAGCTCAATATGATGACTACTTGATAGTTTAGTGGACTATGCTTAACAGCTTAGAATCAGGACTTCAAAGACGTTTTGAACGTCATGGACCATATGAGATGTTCCAGGAGTTGAAGTTAATATTTCAAGCAAATACCCGAGTTGAGAGATATGAAGTCTCCAACAAGTTCTATAGCTAAAAGATGGAGGAGAATCGCTCAACTAGTGAGCATGTGCTCAGATTGTCTGGGTACTACAATCGCTTGAATCAAGTGGGAGTTAATCTTCCAGATAAGATAGTGATTGACAGAATTCTCTAGTCACCATCACCAAGTTAGTAGAACTACGTGATGAACTATAGTATGCAAGGGATGACGAAAACGACTCCCGAGCTTTTCATGATGATGAAATCGATGAAGGTAGAAATCAAGAAAGAGCATCAAGTGTTGATGGTTGACAAGATCACTAGTTTCAAGAAAAGGGCAACGGGAAGACGGGGAACTTCAAGAAGAACGGCATACAAGTTGCTGCTCAAGTGAAGAAGCCCAAGTCTGGTCCTAAGCCTGAGACTAAGTGCTGATACTGCAAAGGGACTGGTTACTGGAAGCGGAACTACCCCAAGTGATTGGCGGATAAGAAGGATGGCAAAGTGAACATAAGTATATTTGATATACATGTTATTGATGTGTACTTTACTAGTGTTTATAGCAACCCCTCAGTATTTGATACTAGTTCAGTTGCTAAGATTAGTAACTCGAAACGGGAGTTGCAGAATAAACAGAGACTAGTTAAGGGTGAAGTGACGATGTGTGTTGGAAGTGGTTCCAAGATTGATATGATCATCATCGCACACTCCCTATACTTTCAGGATTAGTGTTGAACCTAAATAAGTGTTATTTGGTGTTTGCGTTGAGCATAAATATGATTTGATCATGTTTATTGCAATTGAAGGAAATATGCCCTAGAGGCAATAATAAAGTTATTATTTATTTCCTTATATCATGATAAATGTTTATTATTCATGCTAGAATTGTATTAACCGGAAACATAATACATGTGTGAATGCATAGACAAACAGAGTGTCACTAGTATGCCTCTACTTGACTAGCTCGTTAATCAAAGATGGTTATGTTTCCTAACCATGAACAAAGACTTGTTATTTGATTAACGAGGTCACATCATTAGTTGAATGATCTGATTGACATGACCCATTCCATTAGCTTAGCACCCGATCGTTTAGTATGTTGCTATTGCTTTCTTCATGGCTTATACATGTTCCTATGACTATGAGATTATGCAACTCCCGTTTGCCGGAGGAACACTTTGTGTGCTACCAAACGTCACAACGTAACTGGGTGATTATAAAGGAGCTCTATAGGTTTCTCCAAAGGTAGATGTTGGGTTGGCGTATTTCGAGATTAGGATTTGTCACTCCGATTGTCGGAGAGGTATCTCTGGGCCTTCTCGGTAATGCACATCACATAAGCCTTGCTAGCATTGCAGCCAATGAGTTAGTTGCGAGATGATGTATTACGGAACGAGTAAAGAGACTTGCCGGTAACGAGATTGAACTAGGTATTGGATACCGATGATCAAATCTCGGGCAAGTAACATACCGATGACAAAGGGAACAACGTATATTATTATGCGGTCTGACCGATAAAGATCTTTGTAGAATATGTAGGAGCCAATATGGGCATCCAGGTCCCGCTATTGGTTATTGACCGGAGATGTGTCTCAGTCATGTCTGCATTATTCTCGAACCGTAGGGTCCGCACGCTTAACGTTACGATGACAGTTATTATGAGTTTATGCATTTTTTATGTACCGAAGTTAGTTCGGAGTCCCGGATGTGATCACGGACATGGCGAGGAGTCTCGAAATGGTCGAGACATAAATATTGATATATTGGAAGCCTATGTTTGGATATCGGAAGTGTTCCGGGTGAAATCGGGATTTTACCGGAGTACCGGGAGGTTACCGGAACCCCCCGGGAGCCATATGGGCCTTAGTGGGCTTTAGTGGAAAGGATAAAGGGGCAGCCCAAGGTGGGCCGCGCGCCTCCCCCCTCCCCTAGTCCTATTAGGACAAGGAGAGGTGGCCGGCCCCCCTCTCTCTCTTCCCCCTCGGGGAATCCTACTCCAACTAGGATTGGGGGGGAGTCCTACTCCCGGTAGGAGTAGGACTCCTCCTGCGCCCTCCTCCTGGCCGGCCGCCCCCACCCCCTTGGCTCCTTTATATACGGGGGCAAGGGGGCACCTCTAGACACAAGTTGATCATTGAGATCGTTCCTTAGCCGTGTGCGGGGCCCCCTGCCACCATATTCCACCTCGATCATATTGTAGCAGTGCTTAGGCGAAGCCCTGCGACGGTAGAACATCAAGATCGTCACCACGCCGTCGTGCTGACAGAACTCCTCCCCAACGCTTTGCTGGATCGGAGCCCGGGGATCGTCATCGAGCTGTACGTGTGCTAAGAACTCGGAGGTGCCGGAGTAACGGTGCTTGGATCGGTCGGATCGGGAAGACGTACGACTACTTCCTCTACGTTGTGTCAACGCTTCCGCAGTCGGTCTACGTGGGTACGTAGACAACACTCTCCCCTCTCGTTGCTGTGCATCACCATGATCTTGCGTGTGCGTAGGAATTTTTTTGAAATTACTACGTTCTCCAACAGCAATACGGTTAGTCATTTAAGTAAGAGAATAAATTGTTGTTCTGTTTACATGAACAAAACCTTATATGGTTACACACCCAATGAAAATGGTTCGTTGGATCTCGATCGCAGTGATACACATATTCATGATATTGAAGCCAAAAGATGCAAAGTTAATAATGATAGTGCAACTTATTTGTGGCACTGCCGTTTAGGTCATATTGGTGTAAAGCGCATGAAGAAACTCCATGTTGATGGGCATTTGGTATCACTTGATTATGAATCAGTTGATGCTTGCGAACCATGCCTCATGGGTAAGATGACTAAGACTCCGTTCTTCGGAACAATGGAGCGAGCAACAGATTTGTTGGAAATCATACATACTGATGTATGTGGTCCGATGAATATTGAGGCTCGCGACAGGTATCATTATTTTCTGATCTTCACAGATGATTTGAGCAGATATGAGTATATCTACTTGACGAAACACAAGTCTGAAATATTTGAAAAGTTCAAAGAATTTCAGAGTAAAGTGGAGAATCATCGTAACAAAAATAAAAGTTTCTACGATATGATCGCGTAAATAAAATATTTGAGTTACGAGTTTGGCCTTCAGTTAAAACAATGTGAAAAGTTTCACTACTCACGCCACCTAGAACACCACAGTATAATGGTGTGTGCGAATGTCAAAAACCGTGCTTTATTAGATATGGTGTGATCTATGATGTCTCTTACCGATTACCACTATCGTTTTGGGGTTATGCATTAGAGACAGCTACATTCACGTTAAATATGGCACCATCTAAATCCGTTGAGATGACACCGTATGAACTGTGGTTTGGCGAGAAACCTAAGTTGTCGTTTCTTAAAGTTTGGGACTGCGATGCTTATGTGAAAAAGTTTCAACTTGATAAGCTCGAACCCAAATCGGAGAAGTAAATATTCATAGGATACCCAAAAGAAAATGTTGGGTACACTTTCTATCACAGATCCGAAGGCAAGTTATTCATTGCTGAGAATGGATCCTTTCTAGAGAAGGAGTTTCTCTTGAAAGAAGTGAGTGGGAGGAAAGTAGAACTTGATAAGGTAATTGTACCTTCTCCCTTATTGGAAAGTAGTTCATCACAGAAATCTGTTCCTGTGACTACTACACCGATTAGTGAGGAAGCTAATGATGATGATCATGTAACTTCAGATAAAGTTACTACCGAACCTCGTACGTAAACCAGAGTGAGATCTGCACCAGAGTGGTACGGTAATCCTGTTCTGGAGGTCATGTTACTTTACCATGACGAGCCTATGAACTATGAGGAAGCGATGATGAGCCCAAATTCCGCAAAATGGCTTGAAGCCATGAAATCTGAGATGGGATCCATGTATGAAAAACAAAGTATGGACTTTGGTTGACTTGTCCGATGATCGGCAAGCAATTGAGAATAAATGGATCTTCAAGAAGAAGACTGACACTGACGGTAATGTTACTGTCTACAAAGCTCGACTTGTTGCAAAAGGTTTTCGACAAGTTCAAGGGATTGACTACGATGAGACCTTCTCACCCGTAGCGATGCTTAAGTCTATCCGAATCATGTTAGCAATTGCCGCATTTTATGATTATGAAATTTGGCAAATGGATGTCAAAACTGCATTCCTGAATGGATTTCTGGAAGAAGAGTTGTATATGATGCAACCAGAAGGTTTTGTTGATCCAAAAGGAGCTAACAAAGTGTGCAAGCTCCAGTGATCCATTTATGGACTGGTGCAAGCCTCTCGGAGTTGGAATAAACGCTTTGATAGTGTGATCAAAGCATTTGGTTTTATACAGACTTTTGGAGAAGCCTGTATTTACAAGAAAGTGAGTGGGAGCTCTGTAGCATTTCTGATATTATATGTGGATGACATATTACTAATTGGAAATGATATAGAATTTCTGGATAGCATAAAGGGATACTTGAATAAGATTTTTCAATGAAAGACCTCGGTGAAGCTGCTTACATATTAGGCATTAAGATCTATAGAGATAGATCAAGACGCTTAATTGGACTTTCACAAAGCACATACCTTGACAAAGTTTTGAAGAAGTTCAAAATGGATCAAGCAAAGAAAGGGTTCTTGCATGTGTTACAAGGTGTGAAGTTGAGTAAGACTCAATGCCCGACCACTGCAGAAGATAGAAAGAGAATGAAAGTCATTCCCTATGCCTCAGCCATAGATTCTATAAAGTATACCATGTTGTGTACCAGATCTGTTGTATACCCTACACTGTGTTAAGCAAGGGAATACAATAGTGATCTAGGAAGTAGATCACTGGACAGCGGTCAAAATTATCCTTAGTGGAATAAGGATATGTTTCTCGATTATGGAGGTGACAAAAGGTTCGTCGTAAAGGGTTACGTCGATGCAAACTTTGACACTGATCCAGATGATTCTAAGTCTCAATCTGGATGCATATTGAAAGTGAGAGCAATTAGCTAGAGTAGCTCCGTGCAGAGCATTGTTGACATAGAAATTTGCAAAATACATACGGATCTGAATATGGCAGACCCGTTGACTAAACTTCTCTCACAGGCAAAACATAATCACACCTTAGTACTCTTTGGGTGTTAATCACATAGCGATGTGAACTAGATTATTGACTCGAGTAAACCCTTTGAGTGTTGGTCACATGACGATGTGAACTATGGGTGTTAATCACATGGTGATGTGAACTATTGATGTTAAATCACATGGCGATGTGATCTAGATTATTGACTCTAGTGCAAGTGGGAGACTGAAGGAAATATGCCCTAGAGGCAATAATAAAGTTATTATTTATTTCCTTATATCATGATAAATGTTTATTATTCAGGCTAGAATTGTATTAACCGGAAACATAATACATGTGTGAATACATAGACAAACAGAGTGTCACTAGTATGCCTCTACTTGACTAGCTCGTTAATCAAAGATGGTTATGTTTCCTAACCATGGACAAAGAGTTGTTATTTGATTAACGGGATCACATCATTAGGTGAATGATCTTATTGACATGACCCATTCCATTAGCTTAGCACCTGATCGTTTAGTATGTTGCTATTGCTTTCTTCATGACTTATACATGTTCCTATGACTATGAGATTATGCAACTCCCGTTTGCCGGAGGAACACTTTGTGTGCTACCAAACGTCACAACGTAACTGGGTGATTATAAAGGTGCTCTACAGGTGTCTCCAAAGGTACATGATGGGTTGGCGTATTTCGAGATTAGAATTTGTCACTCCGATTGTCGAAGAGGTATCTCTGGGCCCTCTCGGTAATGCACATCACATAAGCCTTGCAAGCATTGCAACTAATGATTTAGTTGTGAGATGATGTATTACGAAACGAGTAAAGAGACTTGCCGGTAACGAGATTAAACTAGGTATTGAGATATCGACGATCGAATCTCGGGCAAGTAACATACCGATGACAACGGGAACAACGTATGTTGTTATGCGGTCTGACCGATAAAGATCTTCGTATAATATGTAGGAACCAATATGAGCATCCAGGTTCCGCTATTGGTTATTGACCGGAGACGTGTCTCAGTCATGTCTACATTGTTCTCGAACCGTAGGGTCCGCATGCTTAACGTTATGATGACAGTTTCATTATGAGTTTATGTATTTTGATGTACCGAAGGTTGTTCGGAGTCCCGGATGAGATCGGGGACATGATGAGGAGTCTCGAAATGGTCGAGATGTAAAGATCGATATATTGGATGACTATATTCGGACATCGGAAAGGTTTCGAGTGGTTCGGGTATTTTTCGGAGTACCGGGGAGTTACGGGAATACGGGAGAAGAAGTATATGGGCCTTATTGGGATTTAGGGGAGAGGGAGAGGCAGGCCGCGCGCCCCCAAGGCCTAGTCCGAATTGGACTAGGGGGAGGGGCTGCGCCCCCTCCTTCCTTCTCTTACCTCTTCCCCTTCCTTGTCTCCTACTCCTACTACATGGAAGGACTCCTAGTT
This sequence comes from Triticum urartu, assembly GCF_003073215.2. NCBI lineage: Eukaryota > Viridiplantae > Streptophyta > Magnoliopsida > Poales > Poaceae > Triticum > Triticum urartu. The sequence continues at coordinate 560,718,372 of NC_053022.1, read as the reverse complement.
GGACTAGGAAAGGGGGAATCCTACTCCCGGTGGGAGTAGGACTCCCCTAGGGCGCGCCATAGAGAGGGCCGGCCCTCCCCTCCTCCACTCCTTTATATACGGGGGCAGGGGGCACCCCATAGACACACAAGTTGATCTTCGTGATCATTCCTTAGCCGTGTGCGGTGCCCCCCTCCACCATATTCCACCTCGGTCATATTGTAGCGGTGCTTAGGCGAAGCCCTGCGACGGTTGAACATCAAGATCGTCACCACGCCGTCGTGCTGACGGAACTCCTCCCAAAGCTTTGTTGGATCGGAGTCCGGGGTGCGTCATCGAGCTGAACGTGTGCCAAGAACTCAGAGGTGCCGGAGTAACGGTGCTTGGATCGGTTGGACCGGGAAGACGTACGACTACTTCCTCTACGTTGCGTCAATGCTTCCGCTTCGGTCTACGAGGGTACGTAGACAACACTCTCCCCTCTCGCTGCTATGCATCACCATGATCTTGCGTGTGCGTAGGAAATTTTTTGAAATTACTACGTTCCCCAACAGGCATATCTTTTACTTTTATGTATTTACGTTTATGCAAGAGTCAAAGTTTTTCTCCCTATTCCTTCTTATTTTTCTCCTTTGGCAAGCATCATGTGGTGAGGAAAGATCTAGGCACATACGTCCAGTTGAATATGGGTAGCATGAGTTATTATTGTTGACATCACCCTTGAGGTGAATACATTGGGAGGCAAAATTATAAGCCCCTATATTTGTATGTGTCCGGTTGAAACGTTTTGCTCATGTGTATGCGGTGAGTGTTAGCAATCATAGAAGACTATATGATGGTTGAGTATGTGGAGCTCTTACTTAAGACTCTGTTGAATAAGTTGAATTGCAATTTCTTGGTGACTGAGAACATAGGTTGTTGAGTTTCAAGAGAATTCATAGTTTGAACCTTAACATGTGAATTGGTTGCTACTTTAACATGAGAAATTTTATGAGAAAGAATTGTTGCTATGATGCTAGAAAAAGTGATTGAAATTGTCATTGATCAAACTTATGCACTTTGCTAGCATTCACACTTCATAAATTATTTCTTTTATCATTTACCTACTCGAGGACGAGTAGGAATTAAGCTTCGGGATGCTGATACGTCTCCAACGTATCTATAATTTATGAAGTATTCATGCCATGTTTACAACAATTTTATAAGGTTTTTGTATGATTTGCATGGAACTAACCCAGACTGACGTTGTTTTCAGCAGAACTACCATGGTATTGTTTTTTGTGCAGAAATGAAAGTTCTCCAAATGAGATGAAACTTTTTGACAATTTTTTTTTGGAACAAAAGAGACCCCCCCAAGCTTCGTGGGAGGGCCAGAATTGCCACGAGGAGGGCACAACCCACCAGGGCGCGCCTAGCCCAGTGGGTTGTGCTCACATCGAGGCCCACCTTCGCATGAAACCACGCCAAAAAATCCTATAAATAGAGAAACGATCAGAAATAACCCTAGATTAGAAATTCCGCCGCCGCAAGGCTCTGTAACCACCAAAAACCAATCTAGACCCTGTTCCGGCACCCTGTCGAAGGGGGGAATCATCACGGGTAGCCATCTTCATCATCCCGGTGGCCACCACGATGAGGAGGAAGCCAGGTACCAGGCGGCCTGCGAAGCCCGTGATACCGCCTGGAAAAAGAAGGCGGAGGAGCTTTGGGGGCGGGCGCATCGTCGTGCGGAGGAGGTGTACGAAGACGGGTACTTCGCGAGGAAGGTCAAAGGCGCTGGGCGCCTCATCGCTGCATGGAGGTGGGCCGATAAGCTCCAGCGTGCCACCGACGAGGAGCTCCGGTGGGCGCCAAACGACATGGCAAGATCGTTCCCGCTCGTCCGCCAGCAAGAGGCAGATCGATACGTCAAGCACTGCGAGGCGAAGGAGGCGGAGTACTGCCTCCACACTGGGAAGATGTCGCGCACTAGGGAGTTGTTGGCGAGAGGCTGCCGGAATACTGGCCCCAGGAGGGATTATTAGTTTTAGTATCGTTTTCAATTTTATTCATTGTACCTAGTAGTTAAGTATCATCACATATATGTGATGATTATATATATATATATATATATTCTGTGATGAACTAATGAACAGAATGGAAATTAATATATAGATTCAAATTAATATATATATATATATATTATGAATTCCATTTTCTATCTGTTTTTGTATACTAATTTGAATCTAGCTGTTATCATCCACATATACATAATGGAAATCGTATATACACACATTGAAACAGAATATATAAGAACGAAAAACAGAATACACACATTGAAACAGAGCAATAAACAGAGCAATACTATGATTGATGTGAATACATAGCTATCCATGTCGAAACGACTCAACAAAATAAAACGCGTCCATGAGACCATGACCAGCAGCCCTTGCCTACGGCAGCTCTTGGCTCTGCGGTGAACTCGTGCAGGCGTTCGTCCAAGCGGTCGACACGCTCGTGATACATCTAGAGCGTGATCTCGAGCTCCAAGTTGGCTATCTCATCAGAGATCACTAGCTCGAGGATGCGATGGCCATGTTCCTCTACTGCGCCCAGGTGGACACCTGGGCCAAGGAGGCGGTCGAGCCTACCGACCAGCACGTTGGCATCGAGCGGGCCGCAGACAAGGCAAACAGTGTGGTGGGCGTCCGGTGCAAGTACGACGCGGCTGGCCTCTAGTGCAAGTAAGACACAGAGGGCCTCTACCCACTGCTGGTGAGGAGTAGTGGGGGTACTGACGGGACGTGTACCCAGCTGCGACGTCGTGTCGACAGTAGGCAAGCGTCGATGGATCCGTTCTTGCCGTGCGGCGCGCCACGCCTCTCACTCTGCGGCGCTCCAACGGTCTCGCCGTATGGCGAGCCGCAGCCTATCGGCGCAGACGCGCCTAGCCTGCTCTGTGGTGCGCCATCGATCATGTTGTGCGGCGAGCTGCAGCCTGTCGGCGCTGACATGCATATCTTGATCTGCGATGCTGAAGTGCCATGCGCCAAGGGTCTGCTCAACCCTAGCGATGACGCGCACACGGCGTCGTCCATCGCGTTGCTGGGGAGCGCCTCGGCCTCGACGGGCCGTGGCGCCTGCTCATTTTCCTTGTCGACGAGGTTGATGGCAGAGGCGGCACTTTGGTGGGTTGGCATGCTTGGAAAAGGTGTATGTGCTACATGCTACGCTTGTTGCCTCCGTGCATCGCGCGCCTCCTAGGTTTATGTGCAATATCGCTGGTTGGCGGGAAAACGGTGAGGAAATGGTGGCATGTTCATAAAATGCCATAAATTAATGGAAACTTACCATAGAAGGAACATCGAGCTAGCACAAGAAGTAGATGATAATCATATGATCGTTTATCCTAGTTAATTATGCATGTAATAGTTTACTTTGGTGTGTGGAAATGTCATGTGTGTATTAGCCACCTATGTAATTGGATGTTTGCCGCGTATTACACACATCTTGTTTATGTGAAATGTTTCTGTTCTCTTGGCTCAACACAAACAGTTTATTGGAATGAACTGTATGCCCTCCAATGCAAACACCTTGATCTGGTTGAACAATTTTTGTTGCGTTGCCTAATCGAAAACAGTTCATCCGAGTGAACTGTATGCCGTATATCGCACACACCTTGATCTGGCTGACCGTTTCTTTTGTGTTGCCTAATCACAAATAGTTCATACGAGTAAACCATATGCTGCATATCGCACACACCTTCATCTGGCTGCCCGTTTCTTTTGTTCCTCCTCATCGCAAACAATTCATTGAACTGGACCGTATGCCCTGCATCGCACACGTAACTCAAATATGAACCATGTTTGATGCATCCGTGATCACAAACGTTTTGCACCTTTTTGATAGGTTTTTTATACCACCATTTGCGATTATTGCATCGCACACAGTTTTGTCGAAGGGTCTCTGATGTCGCTTGAAGCTACGTCAGTATTTCCCCAAAGAGGAAGGGATGATGCAGCACAACGGCGGTAGGTATTTCCCTCAGATATGAAACCAAGGTTATCGAACCAATAGGAGAACCAAGCAATACAACGTAAACAGCCCCAGCACACAAATTACAAATACTCGCAATCCGGCTTGTTAAAGGGGTGTCAATCCCTTTCGGGTAACGGTGCCAGAAATTGGCAAACGGACGTGAAAGAGTTGTAAATATTGATAGATCGAATGCCAAATAAAATAAATCAGAATAAATTGCAGCAAGGTATTTTTGTATTTTTGGTTTAGTAGATCTGAAAATAAAAGGCAAATAAAAGTAGATCGCGATGGCAAATAATATGAGAAAGAGACCCGGGGGCCGTAGGTTTCACTAGTGGCTTCTCTTGAGAAAAATAGCAAATGGTGGGTAAACAAATTAGTGTTGGGCAATTGATAGAACTTAAAATACTCATGACAATATCAAGGCAATGATCATTATATAGGCTTCACGTCCAAGATTAGTAGACCGACTCCTGCCTGCATCTACTACTATTACTCCACACATCGACTGTTATCCAGCATGCATCTAGTGTATTAAGTTCATGGACGAAAGGAGTAATGCAATAAGAACGATGACATGATGTAGACAAGATCTATCTATGTAGAGATAGACCCCATCGTTTTATCCTTAGTAGCAACGATACATACGTGTCGGTTCCCCTTCTATCACAAGTTGGCGAAACAAAACCCAAACATCAGAGAAGAAATACGAGGCTATAATCAATCATGCATATAAGAGATCAAATAAACTCAAATAACTTTCATGGATATAAAAAGATAGATCTGATCATAAACTCAAAGTTCATCCGATACCAACAAACACATCGCAAAAAGAGTTACATCATATGGATCTCCAAGAGACCATTGTATTGAGAATCAAACGAGAGAGAGGAAGCCATCTAGCTACTAACTACGGACCCGAAGGTCTAGAAAGAACTACTCATGCATCATCTAAGAGGCACCAATGGAAGTGGTGTACCCCTCCGTGATGGTGTTTAGATTGGATCCGGTGGTTCTGGACTCTGTGGCGGCTGGAATTGATTTTTGTCGACTCCCCTAGGGTTTCTATAATATTGGGGTATTTATAGAGCAAATAGGCAGTCCGGGGGCCCCCGAGGTGGGCACAACCCACCAAGGCGCGTTTGGGCCTCCTGGCGCGCCCTGGTGGGTTGTGCTCTCCTCGGAGCACCCCCGGGCGCAGCCTTGGCCCATTAGGTGTCTTCTGGTCCCAAAAAATCTCCGTAAAGTTTCGTGGCATTTGGACTCCGTTTGGTATTGATTTGCTGCAATGTAAAAAACATGCGGAAAACGGTAACTGGCACTTGGCACTATGTCAATAGGTTAGTACCAAAAATGATATAAAATGATTATATAACATCCAAGATTGATAATATAACAGCATGGAACAATCAAAAATTATAGATACGTTGGAGACGTATCAGCATCCCCAAGCTTAACTCCTACTCATCCTCGAGTAGGGAAGTGATAAAAACAAAAAAATTGATGTGGAATGCTGCCTAACATGTCATATCATATTTCTTTTCTTTATAGCATGGACATTTGGACTTTTATATTGTTCAAAGCAATAGTCTACTTTTGACATGATAACTTAAATACTCAAGCATACCAACAAGCAGCCATGTCTTTCAAAATATCAACGCTAAAATAAGCTATCCCTAGCCCATCATGCTCAATCATTGATCCATTCATGAAACACACTCGCATATTAACTACACCCAATGCTCAAGTACCAGCCATTCTCGCTGTGTCAAGCTTGTGACTTGCGTTGTATCAGGTTGGTAAGAGCTTGTATCTCAATAGGACTGAATGTAGCCAGGAGTTGTCTTAGGTTAGTCTAATGTGCCAAAACATTAGTCAAACCATAGTGCCTCCTAGTTGTGCTTTTATAAGAGAAGATGGAGACTCAAATTCAAAATAAAAATTGCATAAAGTAAAAGAAAGGCCCTTCGCAGAGGAAAGTAGGGATTTATAGAGGTGCCGAGCTCAAAGCAAAAAACTTAGAGATAAAAACATTTTGGGAGGTGTATCCTTCCCACCAACGAAAATGACTTAGAGTTCCAAACACTTTCCATGCTAGATATATCATAGGCGGTTCCCAAATAGAAAATAAAGTTTTCCTTTTTCGACCATACTTTCACTTTCCATGGCTAGCCGTATCCGTGGTTGCCCTCCATACCAACACTTTCCAAGGAATTTATTATTTGACAACATAAAGTAAATTCATTTTTCGTGCAATGACAAGTGAATAAACACTCATCATGAGAATAACACATCTAGCATGGAAAATATTAGCCACCCCTCACCGCTCCGCGAGCGAAACGAACACACAAAAGAGAAGTTTATTTTGAAAATTAGAGATGGAACATACAAAATTGCTTAGAACGGCAAAACAATACCGCATATAGGTAGATATAGTGGACTCATGTGGCAAAACTGGTTTAAAGGTTTTTGGATGCACAAGTAGTGATCATACTTAGTGCAAAATGAAGGCTAGCAAAAGATTGAGAAGTGACCAACCAAGAAACGAATAATCTCATAAGCGAGCATTAAGCATAATTAACACCAAATAATGCACCACAAGTAGGATATAATTTCATTGCATAATTATTGATTTTCGTGCTTGCAAAGGGAATCACAGACCTTAACACCAATATTCTTACTAAAGCATAATTACTCATCAAGATGACTCACATATCACATCATCATATCTCAAAACTAATACTAAGAATCAATTTTATTTTGTCCAATGATCTTCATGAAAGTTTTTATTATATCCTTCTTGGATATCTATCACTTAGGGACTAATTTTTATGTGTTGATTTTGATAAGCTCGAACAAATATAAGTAAAGATCATGAGCATAATTTTTCTTTCTCTCAAATTAATTTAAGTGAAGCAAGAAAGAATTTCTTGAAAATTTTACTAACTCTCAAATAAATCTAAGTGAAGCCAGAGAGCATTTCTTCAAAAATACTAAAGCACACCATGCTCAAAAACATATAAGTGACGCACTAGAGCAAGTCCATATCTCATAAAAATTTAAGTGAAGCATAGAGAGCAATTCTAACAAGTCATGACATAATTTTGGCTCTCTCAACTAGGTTTGTCCAGCAAGGAATCAAGACTTAAAACACAAAATAAAACAAGCAAAGACTCATATCATACAAGACGCTCCAAGCAAAACACATAGTATGTGACGAATAAAAATATAGCTTTGAGTAAAATACCGATGTCGTTAGAAGAAAGAGGGGATGCCACTCGGGGCATCCCCAAGCTTAGTTTCTTGCTCCCTTTTGGATAATAGCTTGGGATGCCGAGGCATCCCCAAGCTTAGGCTCTTCTTACTCCTTATTCCTTCATCCATCGTGAGATAACCCAAAACTTGAAAACTTCAATCACACAAAACTCAACAAAACTTTCGTGAGATCCGTTAGTATAAGAAAACAAATCACTACTATAAGTGTTGTAAACCAATTCATATTTTGTTTTTTCATTATATCTACTGTATTCCAACTTTTCTATGGCAAAAACTCATCAAATAAAACCATAGAGACATCAAAACAAGCACACAATGCAAAGAAAACAGAATCTGTCAAAAATAGAATGGTTTGTAGCAATCAGACTATTTCATATACTTCTGTAACTCCAAAAATTCTGAGCAATTAGGACGGCCTGAGAAATTTTTATATTGATCTACTGCAAAAGGAATGGGTATTTTATCGCTCTTTGGTTGAAATGAAAATTATTTTTGCTAGCGCAAAAAATTCTATTTTTTCAGCAAGATCAAACAACTATGACCCAAGAAGATCCTATAGGCTTTACTTGGCACAAACACTAATTAAAACATAAAAAAAACACAATCATAACAGTAGCATAATTGTGCTAACACTCAAAAACAGGAAGCAAAAAGCAAAAATAAATTTTATTCATTGGGTTGCCTCCCAACAAGTGCTATTGTTTCACGCCCCTAGCTAGGCAAAAGATTTCAATGATGCTCACATGAAAGATAGTAATTGAAACACGAAGAGAGCATCATGTAACATGTGAAAAACACATTTAAGTCTAACATACTTCCTATGCATAAGAATTTTATAAGCAAACAAATTATCAAGACAAGAAAATTCTAGCATATGCAAGGTGGAAGAATAAAACATTGACGATCTCAACATAACGAGAGGTAATTTAGTAACATAAAAATTTCTAAAACCATGTTTCCCTCTCTCATAATAATTGTGTGTAGGATCGTAATCAAATTCAATAATATAGCTATCATATAAAATTTTCTCTTCATGATCCACATGCATAAAAGTTTTATGATCTTCCAAGATAGTGGGATTAACATCAACTAAAGTCAAGACCTCTCCAAACCCACTTATGTCAAAAATTTCATAAGATTGAACACTCTCCAAATATGTGGGATTACTTTTACCTAAAGTTGACGCTCTTCCAAACCCACTTTCAATATTATTGCAAACGTTATTATCAATATCATATTCATCATGAGGCTTAAATAAATTTTCAGAATCATAAGAAAAATCACCCCAATCATGATCATTGCAATAAGTAATGGACATAGCAAAATTAGCATCCCCAAGCTTGGGGTTTTGCATATTATTAGCACAATTGACATTAATAGAATTTATAGTAAAATCATTGCAATCATGCTTTTCATTCAAGGAGCTATCATGAATCACTTCATAAATTTCTTCATCACAATTTTCAGATTCACGAATCTCAAGCAAAACTTCATAAAGATAATCTAGTGCACTCAACTCACTAGCAATTGGTTCATGATAATTGGATCTCTTAAAAAGATTAACAAGTGGATGAGGATCCATATCAATTGATTTTTAGCAAGCAAAGATGCAAGCAAATAGAAGACACATGGCAACACAAGCAAACATGAGATATGATGAGAAAACGTCGAAAGAAAAAGAGGGCGGATAAAAACGCAAATATTTGTGAAGTGGGGGAGAGGAAAACGAGAGGCAAATGGCAAATAATGTAAATAGAGAGGAGATGATATTTGTGATTAGGAACCTGGTATATATTGAAGATACTCCCCGGCAACGACGCCAGAAATTCCTTTTGATACCGCTTGAAGCTACGTCAGTATTTCCCCAAAGAGGAAGGGATGATGCAACACATCGGCGGTAGGTATTTCCCTCAGATATGAAACCAAGGTTATTGAACCAGTAAGAGAAGCAAGCAACACAACTTAAACAGCCCCTGCACACAAATAACAAATACTCGCAACCCGACATGTTAAAGGGGTTGTCAATCCCTTTCGGGTAACGGTGCCAGGGATTGGCAAACTGACGTGAGAGAGTTGTAAATATTGATAGATCGAACGCCAAATAAAGTAAAAAAGAATAAATTGCAGCAAGGTATTTTCGTATTTTTGGTTTAGTAGATCTGAAAATAAAAGACAAATAAAAGTAGATCGCGAAGGCAAATAATATGAGAAAGAGACCTGGGGCCTGTAGGTTTCACTAGTGGTTTCTCTCGAGAAAAATAGCAAACAGTGGGTAAACAAATTACTGTTGAGCAATTTATAGAACTTCAAATACTCATGATGATATCTGGGCAATGATCATTATATAGGCATCACGTCCAAGATTAGTAGACCGACTCCTGCCTGCATCTACTACTATTACTCCACACATCGACCGCTATCCAGCATGCATCTAGTGTATTAATTCATGGAGACATGGAGTAATGCAATAAGAACGATGACATGATGTAGACAAGATCTATCTATGTGGAGATAGACCCCATTGTTTTATCCTTAGTAGCAACGATACATACGTGTCGGTTCCCCTTCTGTCACTGGGATCAAGCACCGTAAGATCAAACCCACTACAAAGCACCTTTTCCCATTGCAAGATAAATAGATCGAGTTGGCCAAACAAAACCCAATTATCGAAGAGGAAATACGAGGCTATAAGCAATCATGCATATATGAGGTCAAAGAAACTCAAATACCTTTCATGGGTATAAAAAGATAGATCTGATCATAAACTCAAAGTTCATCCGATCCCAACAAACACACCGCAAAAGAGTTACATCATATGGATCTCCAAGAGACCATTGTATTGAGAATCAAATGAGAGAGAGGAAGCCATCTAGCTACCAACTACGGACCCGAAGGTCTACAAAGAACTACTTACGCATCATCGAAGAGGCACCAATGGAAGTGGTGAACCCCTCTGTGATGGTGTCTAGATTGGATCTGGTGGTTCTGGACTCTGCGGCGGCTGGAATTGATTTTTGTCGACTACCCTAGGGTTTCTGGAATATTGGGGTATTTATGGAGCAAAGAGGCAGTCCGAGGGGCACCTGAGGTGGGTACAACCCACCAGGGCGCGCCTGGGCCTCCTAGCGCGCCCTGGTGGGTTGTGCTCTCCTCGAAGCACCCCCCCGGGCGCAGCCTTGGCCCATTAGGTGTCTTTTGGTCCCAAAAAAATCTCTGTGAAGTTTCATGGCATTTGGACTCCGTTTGGTATTGATTTCCTGCGATGTAAAAACATGCAGAAAACAGCAACCAGCACTTGGCACTATGTCAATAGGTTAGTACCAAAACATGATATAAAATAACTATAAAATGATTATAAAACATCCAAGATTGATAATATAACAGCATGGAACAATCAAAAATTATAGATACGTTGGAGTCGTATCAGTCTCTGATCGTAGTGTCACGTTAGCAGCATCCTGCGGTAGTGCTTCACCAAATTTGGGCCTAAGGGAATGCATTGTGGAGTAGCAATTAGATGATGGGTTGCGAGAGTGACAGAAGCTTAAACCCCAGTATATGTGCTATTCCGTAAGGGACCGATTGGATCCAAAAGTTTAATGCTATGGTTAGAATTTATTCTTAATACTTTTCTCGTAGTTGCGGATGCTTGCGGGAGGGTTAATCATAAGTAGGAGGTTTGTTCAAGTAATAACAACACCTAAAAAACGGTCCACCCACATATCAAATTATCAAAGTAGTGAACACAAATCGAACCAACATGATGAAAGTGACTAGATGAAATTCCCGTGTACCCTCAAGAACGCTTTGCTTATTATAAGAGACCGTTTTGGCCTGTCCTTTGCCTCAAAAGGATTGGGATACCTTGCTGCACTTTTGCTACTATTATCGTTACTTGCTCGTTACAAATTATCTTGCTATCAAACTACTCTGCTACTTACAATTTCAGCACTTGCAGACATTACCTTGCTGAAAACCACTTGTCATTTCCTTCTGCTCCTCGTTGGGTTCGACACTCTTACTTATCTAAAAGAGATACAATTGATCCCCTATACTTGTGGGTCATCACCTGCTAAGCTGAAGATTCTCAAGCCGGAGACGTTTATCCGAAGAAGGTTGCCACCCTCGACTTTGAAGACAAGTTTGGGGCTACTGATGGTGTCCTGGACAAGGGGGGTCCCTGCATAGCCGGTCTAGTCCCTATGCTGGACTGATAGCCCGCTAATGATGGACTTCGGAGGCCTCTAACCTATGGCATAAGCATATTGGGCTTCACCAAGTACTTGTCGTGTACTCCAAGGATATCTACTAGTTTGACATGTAATCCCTGGATGGCAACCGACCATGTGTAACCCTAGATACCCCCCGGTGCCTATTTAAACCAGAGGGTTGAGCCCGTAAAGGGACATCGATTATCATCTCCATTAGCCTTAGGGTTTATTCCACAATGTACGATCTCGAGGTAGATCAACTTTGTACTTTGATACATCCACAATATAAGCAAGAGCATGACGTAGGGTTTTACCTCCTCAAGAGGGCCCGGACCTGGGTAAACACCATGTCCTCTATCTCCTGTTACCCATCGATCTGATCTCACAACTCGAGCCCCCCTACCCAAGGTCTCCCGATTTTGACACCGACATGAGGTAAATAAAAAGGCAAATAAAAAGTGGAGCAAGTGGATGATAATTTGAGTGAAGGTACTTGATAGGTTTGGATGATGTCTCCCCGACAACATCACTAGAAATTCTTTCTGCTACTTGTGAGCTGCGTTGGCATTTTTCCCGAAGAGGAAGGGCGGAGCACTACAGTAGAGATAAGTATTTCCCTCGGTGAGAACCAATAGGAGAATCACGCCAAGCCTCGTGAACAACACCTACATACACAAAAGAAAATACTTGCACCCAACGCGAGCAAGATGATTGTCAATCCCCTTGACCTCGTTATTTGCAAGGATTAAATCTTGTATAGGAATATAAATAAATTTCAAAATAAATAAAAGGAAATAAAATGCAGTGGGTGAATAAATTACTGTTGGGCAATTGATATAAAAACGCATAATTATGATGTTATTCATGGCAATGATCATGTATATAGGCATCACGTCCGTGACAAGTAGACCGACTCCTGTCTACTACTATTACTCCACCAATCGACCGCTATCCAACATGCATCTATGGTATTAAGTTCATGAAAAACAGAGTAATGTCTTAAGCAAGATGAAATGATGTAGACCCAGGGGCCATAGTTCTCACTAGAGGTTTCTCTCTCCCGAACACATAGCATACGGTGGGTAAATAAATTACGTACTGTTGGGCAATGATAGAAAAATGTATAGTTATGATGTTATTCATGGCAATGATCATGTATATAGGCATCACGTCCGTGACAAGTAGACCTACTCCTGTCTACATCTACTACTATTACTCCACCAATCGACCGCTATCCAGCATGCATCTATGGTACTAAGTCCATGACAAATAGAGTAACGACTTAAGTAAGATGACATGATGTAGACAAAGTAAACCCAATGAATATGAATAAACCACATCATTTTACCCTTAACGGGAACAACACTAATACGTGTCTTGTCCCCTTCTGTCACTGGATGTAGAGCATCACAATATTGAACCCATTACAAAGTGCCTCTCCCACTGAAGATAAATCAATCTAGTTGGCCAAACCAAACGGATATATCGGAAAATAATATAAAGCTATAACAATCATGCATAATAAAGTTCAGAAAAGACTCAATTACTTTCAGCGAAATCATAAACTCACAAATCATTGGATCCCAACAAACACACCGCAAAAGAAGATTACATTGGATAGAACTCCAAGAAGATCGGTGAGAACATTGTATTGAAGATCAAAGAGAGAGAAGAAGCCATCTAGCTACTAGCTACTCACACATCATCGGAAGGCAGTAACGTTGATGTAGAAGCCCTCCATGATTGATCCCCCCCTTTGACAGAGTACTGGAAAGGCCTCCAGATGAGATCACAGAAGAACGAAGACTTGCTGCTGCAAAAAAAAGTGTTTTGGGTGGTTCTCTGTTGGTTTGGAAATATTTGTGAATTTATAGAAGTTGAATTAGGTCAAACGAAGTTGCATGGGGCCCACGAGCTTAGGGGCGCGCCTGGTGAGCTTGTGGCTCTCTCATGGCTCTTCTGGCCTCCTCCCGAAACTTCTAGGGTCCCTTCTGGTCCAGAAAAAAAGCACAGTAAAGTTTTATCATGTTTGGACTTAGTTTGATATTGATTTTCTGAAAAACCAAAAACATGCAAAAAAACAGGAACTGGCACTAGGCACTTGGTTAATAGGCTAGTCCCAAAAATTGATATAGAATAGCATAAAAATGCATATAAAGCATTCAAGATTGATAATATAATAACATGAAACAATAAAAAAATAGATATGTTGGAGACATATCAGGACCCCTGTCGGTCCGCGGAGCAGTCCGGAGTCTGTTTTTCCCGCAAATCGAAGCAACTTGTGGGGAGCAATGCGGGAGTTCGAACATCCACTTGACCATCAAAAAGCAATCACATGATCCTCCTCTCTTTTCTCCCTCCCTCTCTCTTCTCCCAATCGCGCACCACACACACACACACACACACACACATACCAACCACATGCATGCCCCCCTCCTCTGGCCTCCTTTCGAAGCTTCTAGGGCCCCTTCGGGTCCAGAAAAGATCACAGTAAAGTTTCATCGTGTTTGGACTTAGTTTGATATTGAATTTCTGGAAAACCAAAAACATGCAAAAAAACAAAAAATGGCACTGGGCACTGGGTTAATAGGCTAGTCCCAAAAATTGATATAGAATAGCATAAAAATGCATATAAAGCATTCAAGATTGATAATATAATAGCATGAAACAATCAAAAAATTTAGATACGTTGGAGACGTATCAGGACCCTTATCGATCCGTGGAGCAGTCCGCAGTCTGTTTTTCCCACAAATCGAAGCAACTCGTGGGGAGCAATGCGGGAGTTCGGACATCCACTTGACCATCAAAAAGTAATCACATGATCCTCCTCTCTTCTCTCTCTCTCTCTTCTCCCAATCGCGCACCACACACACACATACCAACCACATGCATGCCGCCCCTCCTCTGGCCTCTCCTCTCTCACATCTCAACCGGACGAATAAGGATGTTTTTTTGATTAAAGATTTTTTTCTTTGAGTAATTGTGGTTATAGACCGGATGACTCCCTCCTGCATCATGTCCGTGGTCCACGTCCGGACGAACATGAAAAAGACATTTAAACGGGCTATAGGTAGTAGGGCTTTGCACGTCCGGATCGAAATAGCTCTTCAGTGTTCCCCTGGAAATGGCCCAAGTAGTAGTACCCTCAAACGCAAGTGTGAACGGGCGACTGAAACCGGCGTCCCCTTTCACGGTACGTGGACCGACCGTTCTTTCTGGAACACACAGAAAACTCATCTAGGTTAACTTTTGGGGGTTCCTGAATTTAATTTCGCCGATGCGCTTTCAGTAGGAGGAGACGTCCTCGTTAACGACGAGGCGCTTACGGTAACTTCTTAAATCTTAAGATGATATGCCAGCTTAGTCTCTCAAAGGTGGTCATAGGGGTAGGACGTGCGTGTGTACATTCATATGGATGAGTGTATGTGCGAAGTACGAGCGTTTGCGTTTGTATTGTGTTAAAAGAACCCCTAATCGCCTATGAAACACCTACTACGCCGGGTACGTCCAGACATTTGTTAGGCATCGTTGCAAAAACGATTGGTTGTTGAGTATTTTTTTTAGAATTAGTTGGTTGTTGAGTTGAGACACAAACTTAAAAAAAATGAGACCAACTCAAGGGGTAATTTTCGTTGGCATTTTTTTATATAGAAGAAACTTCACAAACACCGCGTGTTCGAGTCGAGACTCGAACTTGAATGGGCTGACAGCAATCTCAACTGTCCAGCCAACGGGTCGACGCCCATCAGTATTGAAAAGAAAAGAAAACCTCACCAGTACCACTCCCTCGGGCCCAAGTGTGTGTGAAAGTGGGGGGACGAATTCAGCCGCCCGGTTCACGATACGTGGACCGACCGTTCTTTCTGGAATTGTGGAGCACAGAAAAGAAGGCAGCCCAGGACGCGCCGCCCCGCTCCCCGACCCAACGGCAGCACCCGGATCGGACGGCCGGGAACCTCGCGTGGGACGAAAGCTAATCGACCCCCGCCCCCGCTGCGATCCGCCGCCCACCGCCGATCCTGCGGCCACCATTCCTGCGTCCATCCAAAGCTAACCAAACCCCCCCCCCACACGCGCCCCGCACACAAAAAAATAAAATTCCATTCCCCACAAAAAAAACCCTATATAAAACCCCCCATCCTCCGCCTCCCCCAACTCCGATTCGAAATACTCCTCCTCCACCTAGGGTTTTGCTGCCTCCCTCCCCCACCGCCGCCGTCGCCGCCCGCGTCCACCATGGTGAGTCCGGCGCTCACGGTTTCCGATTGATTCCGCTGCGTCTGGCGTTGGATCCGGGCCTGATCTGTTTCGATTTGGCTTTGTCGCAGGCGCTGCCGAACCAGAACACCGTCGATTACCCCAGCTTCAAGCTCGTCATCGTCGGCGATGGCGGGACTGGTGAGCCTCCTTCTCCCCTTACTCTCGTTCGTTGTGGTTGTGGTAGATTAGGCCGTGATCTGTCCGATGCGCCTGCTTGTTGCCGTCGTTGCGGCGAGATCTGGCTCAGTTACCAGTTTGCCTGGCCTCCGGATGGAATCTGACGCCCTATTAGGTGTTGGGGATTGCGGGGGCGACCCTAATCCGTGCCACGAAAGGGTTTCGTGGTTGGTCCTGCCGTAGGGAATCAGTTTTCGATGCTTTCCGTTTTGGAAAGCAGGGAAAACAGAGTTAGTAATTGCGAAAGGGATAGATCATGGAGGTCTCGATGCTTTTGCATCATATATTTTACCAATAGACTATGTCTGTCAGATTGAACCTCTTCTTATAAGCAGTTGCTCCAATAGTTTATAGCAACTGAATATAGAGTGAAAAATTACCAGCAGATTCTATGTATTAAAAGGATTATTTGAACAGGGGAGTGTGTGTTCTTTGAATTATTATTAGATCGGACATTACTGAAAGGCAAAGATGGAGTAACATTACTGTTTATGAAATGTTCCATTTTTCATGCACCAGTGTAAAAGGTCTGCCTATTAGAATTGTGTTTAGGTGCAATGGAAGACCTAATTTGAAGTAATAGTTGTGCTTACAAATGAAAATTCCCTTGATATCTAAATAGTTTTGTCTCAGTTCTGAATCACTTTAGTGCCATCTGCTAGATTGGTATCTCATGCATCATGTATGCTAATCAAAACATGAACCTACCATAGCATTGCTCAATTGCAATTGTCAGTATTTTTTTTACTGCTCAGCCCTTTCTTCATTAGCATCCTGCTTTGCCTGGTTATCCTTCTCCAACCATTGACAGCAGAGGTTCTGATGCTGTTATCTGTTTGCAGGCAAAACCACATTTGTGAAGAGGCATCTCACTGGAGAGTTTGAGAAGAAATACGAACGTATGTGTATTCTCTTCTGCACCTATGCCGCTTGGCATGCATCATGTCTAAGAAATTCATCATTTTTTCCCTTTTGCAGCCACCATTGGTGTTGAAGTTCACCCGTTGGATTTCACCACTAACTGTGGAAAGATCCGTTTCTACTGCTGGGACACTGCTGGGCAAGAGAAGTTTGGTGGCCTTAGGGATGGATACTAGTAAGTGTTTTGTGGTGGATTTTAGCTATTTTTTTCTGCACATGACTGTTGTGTAGCTGTCTAAATAGTAGATGTATTTGTTAGGGTGTATTTATTTCCTTCGATTTATCAGTATAATGCTTACCTTATTGTTTCTATTTGTTTGACTGATATTTCTTTCTTAATTATTTGTGCAGTATCCATGGTCAGTGTGCGATTATCATGTTTGATGTCACTTCAAGGCTGACCTACAAGAATGTTCCTACGTGGCACAGGGACTTGTGCAGGTTTGCTTCTGAAGCAATCATCTCTACTTCACCGAATCTGATATTGTGCTATCATTAGAGTTCTGATGTCTGTATATTAACCTGTTGCAGGGTTTGTGAGAACATCCCCATTGTGCTGTGTGGCAACAAGGTTGATGTGAAGAACAGGCAGGTTAAGGCCAAGCAGGTGACATTCCACAGGAAGAAGAACCTCCAGTACTATGAAATCTCTGCCAAGAGCAACTACAACTTTGAGAAGCCCTTCCTTTACCTTGCTAGGAAGCTGGCTGGGTAATTTTCTTTCATCCCCATTGCTTTCCTTTGCCTGTAATATTGCATCATTGTTCTTGTACTAAGGCTTTTTTGCTGATGTCAGTGATCCCAACATCCACTTCGTCGAAGCAGTGGCCCTTAAGCCTCCGGAAGTGACCTTCGACTTGGCCATGCAGCAACAGTAAGTGACTTGTTCACTGGGATTGTTCATGTTCAGTTTGTATGTTCAAATGAATGAAGTAGTGGATTGCTCATTTGCTTTTTTGCGACTTCTGTAGGCACGAGGCTGAGCTTGCGGCTGCAGCGGCACAGCCACTGCCTGATGACGATGACGATCTGATCGAGTAGAGAGAGGATCATGAGTCTGTCTTATCAATCAATACTTTGAGAGCCAGAGACTATGCGAGTCGGTTTTAGGTTGAAGGCTTGATTTGGAGTAGTCAAGCCGGATGTTTTTCCTGTCTGCCTTGCCTTGTCTGGTGGGCTGCAAACTGTTTGTGTGACATTGATCTACATCATGTTGCTTGCCATGGATTTGTTGTTGGCCACCTTGATGGTTCATCAGTATTATTATGCCTGTTGGCTCAATGTGTGGATCATATATTTATCTTGAGCATCTGTGTGCTTGCTATGCGCTTGGTTTTGTTATTATAGGTTCGCTGCCGGACTATGTCAATGGCCAGGTAGGCACTCGCTACACTTTTTTTTTAGAGCTGGTGATTTTGTTTATCTCAGATAAACACAATTTGCGGTAGCACAGCCCTCTGTTGAAGAGCTCGGTCTAATCAGCATTTCCGATGATGTTGAACTTGTTAATATTTAAATCATTAAGACAATTCAATTTATTGACTGGGTAAATTGAAGCCCAAAAGAAGGAAGTAGTTCTGCGGCCAAGGCCCCTGCCATTTGGCTAGTAGTTCTGCTGAAGCTTGAATTGCTCTTACGGCTGACATCTAAAATTTTGCTTCATGCAGCCAATTCAACACCCATGTGCTTCAACCTTCACCCACTCGTCTTGCTATCCGGCCGTTGCCCTCTTTTGCTTATGCTGATGCTAGGGGCCAAGGACACCTCCAAGCAAAACAGAGGGAGTTCCCATATTCTAGGATTCAATGAAATTGTGCATCTTGGCCGGAATGAGCATTCCCATCACATAGCCCTACAGAGTTAAGACAACCTCTTCGAGTGGAATAGAGGGTAAGCGAAGATACACCTCTATGCAGCCCAATTGAAGCACGTTCCGTCGACAAGCATGACACTAGTGCAAAGCTAAGAGATGTGTAATTAGCATGGTGGTGCTTGAGAGAACAAGAAGCAACACACAAGAATGACCAACTTAAAAGAGGGTGATGCTTACACCAAGTTCTACAACCGGATCAACGCGAGGACAAGAATAAAAATCACATCCATAGGGTAAGCACAATCTTGATTGGGTCATCGAGCATGAACAAAAAGATACTTCTCCGATGCCATGGAAAAAGAGGGCTCTAGACCAAAAGATTTCAACAGGGAGGAGCTCAACCTTGACACACGGGACTTGCATGACCTTGAGGCCCCTTTCACCAAGGAGGAGGTGTGAGAGGCCATCAATCAAATGCCAAATGACAAGGCACCCGCGGTGGATGGGTTCATCGGGCATTTTTTTGGAAGTGTTTGGGACATTGTTAAGGTTGAAGTCATGAGAGCCAACCATAATTTTGGTAACCTCCATGGTGCAAATCTCCAATGGTTAAACTCTGTAAACATTGTGCTTTTACCCTAGAAAGAGGGTGTGGAAGAGATCATCGACTATGTGCCTATTAGCCTCATTTATGCCCTTGCAAAAATCATTGCTAAGATACTAGCCATCCGGCTTAGTATGCACATGAACTCTCTTGTTTCTAATGCCTGAAGTGTGTTTATCAAGAGAAGGGCATTCATAAGAATTTAATGTACGTGAGGAATCTTGTCCGCCCGTTGCACACTGGACGACCCTCACTCTTATCTTCAAGCTTGCTTAATATTCGCAAGGCCTTTGACTACATGAAGTAGGAGTACATCACTGCCCTACTCCAAAAAAAGGGTTCCCAAGCAAGTTTAGGGATTGGATCACCGCCCTAATTTGCACATCCTCCTTGAGGATGCTTTTAAACGGGGTGATCGGACCTCCAATCTAGCATGGTCGCGGGTTTCGACAAGGTGACCCCCGCACTCCTTTTCATCATCGCAATCATTCCCCTCCAGCGCGTGCTTGACTTGGCAACAAGGCATGGTCTTCTCCACAAGATCATGGTCGGGGCACCATGGTTAGAACCTCTCTTCATGTAGATGATGCGGGATGTTCATGGCCCCAATCGAGTGTGATATCTATCCACCAACTTCCACAAGAGACCCATGGTCCCAATCGAATGTGGTCATTTTAAACCTTGAACCAATCCTCCAAAGTTTGTCGGCTACTCGTGCTTCCTTACTGATAACATACTTGGGCCTTACGCTTTTGGTTTGGCAACTCAAGAAGGTGGACTTCCAATAGCTCGAGGACAAAATTGCACTAAGTCTTGTCCCTTGTGAATTAAAAATATTACTAACATTGGCCGCTGGTGGTATCCTGGACTAGAGGGTGCTTACCTTACCATCTCCCGACCATCCTGGTCGGGCCAAGGACCCCCTTGGCGGTTAATTACTAGGCCTCTTCAGGCAGCCCATGACATATACAAGAAAGATTCTACAAGGCTTGCACGTAACATGAGGACTCTTCTAAATCCTAGGCCTCTGGTACATTATATAAACCGAGGCTAGGCTAGTCGGTAGAACATATTCTAGATATTCTATAGATTCATTCACACATACGATCTGGAAGTAGATCAATCTATACTTTGTACCCCATCCACAATCAGTACAATACAAGCAGGCGTAGAGTTTTACCTCTTTGAGAGGGCCCGAACCTAGGTAAATACCGTGTCTCCTTTCTGTCTTGTTACCATCGTGCCAAGATCACCAGCTCGGGACCCCCTACCCAAGATCTGCCGGATTTTGCTCCGTTAGTCGCAACGCCCTTGTCAAGTCGGTTATCACCTCGGAAACACACTTCACAGAAGCCAATAAGCTAATGAGAGCTTTTCTTTGGTCGGTGTAAGATAAGACTATTGACACCAAATGCAAAGTCAATTGGGACACCGTGCCCCGCTCCCATGAACTCGGCGGCCTCGGCGTGCCCAGTCTTGAGAAGTTTGCTAGGGCTCTATGATTGTGGTGCCTTGATATGAGTGGAAGGATCCAACCAAGACGTGGGTCGAAAGGGGCAACCCTTGTGATGAAATGGACCTCGATCTATTCTATGCTTCTACTACTATCACCATTGGCAAATGGTGCGTGCAAGTAATAAGGAAGCCCGAGGATATCACACCTCCAACCTTTGAAGTCTCGACAAGAAGGAATTAGACAATGTGAGAAACTCTAAGGAACGGTGCTTGGCTTTCCAAGATCAACATTAACTTCTCGATGGTCCACGATGCTGAATTTATTGCTCCTTGGACTCTACTTCATGATTTCCACCTTGAAGACAATGCCAAAGATGAGATTACTTGGAAGCACACGGAGAGTGGACACTATTCGGCGGCCTTCGCTTATAAGACACAATCTTTAGGGGCCACTCGCTCACCCATGGAGCTCAAGGTTTGGAAGGTTTGTGCACCGCCTGAAGTCAAAGTCTTTGCTTGGCTAGCTATGCAAGATGGGATTTGGCCAACGGTAGATTACCTAAGAGAGGATGGACAAACTATGGCCTTTGTCCTCCTTGTCAAAGAGAGGAAGAATCCGTTGCCCACCTCTTCTCTAAGTGCAGATTCACCTTGGGGCTGTTGAATTTGGTATAGTGGCCCCAACTTGTGTGCATTGACACGTGAACTTGTCACCTGGAGTGCTCAATGAAGAAGTGGCGGGTCAACTTATCAGGGAACAATATCCCCAACAGAAAAAGCCACGACCTCTTTTACCATGCTCATCGGCAGGATTATTTGAAATGAAAGCAATGTGTGCGTCTTCCGGCATACGTCGGCGCCGCCTTTGATTCTGCTTCGCGTCATCGTTTCTATGCGCACAGCGGGTGCTAAGGGTCCGGGAAAACAATACCGCGGTGTAATTCGTAACCGTGGGTAGAAACTAAAAACAAACAAACAAGCTCTATTTTCCTTGTTAATTTATTTAATGGACGAGGCAAACTTTTTGCCATTATTTGCACTTGTGCGCCGGATGGATACCTACCAGTAGTGGCGAGGTGAGTGGCACGCGCTGGATGCCATCGTGGAGGTCGCTGTGAACAAGCGTATGTGGTGCGCAGGTGGTACCTCGGCCAGCGTTGGTGAAGCAAAGCAACCAAAACCCACCACCACACACACCCACACGGGTGAAATGAAACAAAAGCATCTCATCGCATCGGCGGAGGCGTCAACACTTTGGATCCCATCCACCCCCTTCTTGCCTTCTCCTCCCCTCTTTAAAGCCGCCGCCCCCCCTCTCCATCGACCGCACTACAGCTGCTGCGACACACACCAGAGCTCAGTCCGTTCGTTCGTTCGTTCGTTCGTTCGAGCTTAGAGAAGGACGAGATGAGGATGTCGCTGCTGAGATCCGCGTCGCAGCACCTGCGCCGCCGCCGCGACTACTCCTCCGCCTCCGCCTCGCCCGAGCGCAAGGTGGCCATCCTCGGCGCGGCGGGCGGCATCGGCCAGCCGCTGGCGCTGCTCATGAAGCTCAACCCGCTCGTTTCCTCCCTCTCCCTCTACGACATCGCCGCCACGCCCGGCGTCGCCGCCGACGTATCCCACATCAACACCCGCGCCCTGGTGCGTCCCTACTCCCTCTCCCTCCCTCCCTTCGCTAGATCTGTGCGTGAATGGTCCGTCTGATGGTGGCGCTGCAGGTGAAGGGCTTCGTCGGGGACGACCAGCTCGGGGAGGCGCTGGAGGGCGCCGACCTCGTCATCATCCCCGCCGGGGTGCCCCGCAAGCCCGGCATGACCAGGGACGACCTCTTCAAGATCAACGCCGGGATCGTCAAGGGCCTCTGCACCGCCATCGCCAGGCACTGCCCCAACGTAAGCCCTCACCACTCACTCTGCTACCACTGTAGATAGATCTGCAGTTCGGTGGAGGCGACATAGTTAGATTTGGTTGCTAAATGCGGTAACCATACGTTTTGCTGCCTGGAATTGATTCTACTTGCCGGCGGTTGTAGTATGTTTTGCGTTCATTTCTGATCTGGGGCGTAGCGACAGAGCAGTCAAATTGTTGCATAGGATTGCTCTGTACTAGTAGTCTACAAGAGTTGTCTGCCCAAAATGAACCCAACTGCCACAGCAAAATCAGGCGTTAGTACTTTCCTGCCCGGAATCTGTAGGCTGCTTCTATATAGGGGGCACAATTGGTTCAGGCCTTGCTTTACAGTTTGAGCTTGGCCCTCTTCATTTTTGTTCTCGGGCAGCGCAGTCACATTGTTGCATATGATTGTTGTAGGTAGTAAAACACCTAAAACAATGATTTGCTCCAAAGAATTGAATTGCTGTTGCCAAGCATAATTGCCACTGCCAGTCGGTTGTATGCTTTGCATTCAGCGATGATCTGGGGGAGAGCAGTCACGTAGTTGCATCATAGGATGACTGCCACTCTGTTTGCCCAGAATGAACCCAACTGCCACTACCAAGTCAGGTGTTTCTTTTCTGCCTCAGTGTTTTAGGCTGTTTGTAGACAGCATGCTTGCTTCAGGCCTTGTTTTACGATTTATGTTCTGGGGCCGTGCAATCACATTGCTGCATATGATTGTTGTAGGTAGTAAAACTCTATCAGCTTTGCTGCCCAAATGCTGTAGGCTGTTTGCTAGGAGGCAAATTTGATTCAGACATTGTTTTGCATTACTGCGATGGCCAAGGTGTGGCATCCATGGGTAGTTCTATTTTCCCACTCAAATGCGCATTCACATCAAAATGCATGTCTTTTTGTATTAGAAGAAATCCAAGAAACTGCAGAACTTGCACGACTGCAATGCAAACAAACTCTATGCTACTCGACGTAAAACTGCTAACTGAAATTAGATAAACGAAAAAAGCAAAAGAAGCAAAGAAAGCTGCTCTAACACTAACACTATCCAGCCATTGGCTCCGGAGGCCTGGCATGACATCATTGTGTAGTTTAAGCATGCTCATGTGTGCGCTACTGTATGTCAAGATGTCAACTGTCGTTTATGAAGTAATATTTTAAATTATACATTATTTATGTAAAAATCTGATTGTGGAATTGTCAATTATGCTTGTTCAGGCTCTCGTCAATATGATCAGCAACCCTGTCAACTCGACTGTCCCAATTGCAGCTGAGGTGTTCAAGAAGGCTGGTACCTATGATGAGAAGAAGCTGTTTGGTGTGACCACTCTTGATGTTGTTCGTGCTAAAACATTCTATGCTGGAAAGGCAAACGTGCCAGTTACTGGTATTAAGATGACCTTTCACTTAATTATAGGGAAATTTGAGATTATGTTGTTAGATTTTATGCCTCTGTCATTTCAATCTGAGTTGTTGCTGTGATCTTTTGCAGGGGTGAATGTTCCTGTTGTTGGTGGCCATGCTGGAATCACTATCCTGCCACTGTTCTCACAGGTCTGGCATCTTAGTGGCTTAACTTGTTTTGTTTTATTTCATTCAATATGTGCAAATCTAGCAAAATTGTAAGCACATACTGATAACAAAATTTCATAGCATAGTTGTATAAAATTATTCTGAATGCTGTTGGCAAGTCGTTTTAGCTAATAAAATCTATGTTTTGGATAAGAATCAACAGTATGCCTCTCTAGTGATGCTTATCTTTCATCTGTCAATCACTGAAACACTATGCAACTAATGCTGTTTTAATTTTATGCTATATCTTCCATATGTTTTAACGCCAACGCCTCAAGTTAACAACTCAATTCTTTATATTTGATATAGGCTACTCCTGCAAGTAATGCATTGTCCCATGAGGACCTTCTCGCCCTCACGAAGAGGACACAAGATGGTGGGACGGAAGTTGTTGAAGCGAAGGCTGGAAAGGGCTCAGCAACATTGTCGATGGCGTAAGTCTATGAACACGCACAGACTTTCCTGAGCATGTCCTCTTTCTGCTAGTTTTATGCTCTTGAAAATAACATGCTATTATCCCTGTGTGTCCATGGTTTTTATAGAATATCAAAGTAGCATATTAGTGTTTATACTCTGCAATCAGCATATGACCAACTTCAGTATGCATAACCTACTTGCACTGACTAACTACTGTATTGTAGTTCTTGTATCCATTTGATTGTATCTTCATAGCTGTGCTTTACTGCCAAATACTCCCTGCGTTCCTAAATATTTGTCTTTATAGAGATTTCAACAAGTGATTACATACAGAGCAAAATGAGTGAATCTACACTCTAAAATATGTCTATATACATCCGTATGTGGTAGTCCATTTGAAATCTCTAAAAATACAAATATTTAGGAACGGAGGGAGTATGTACATATGCGAATGTGTTTTCCATTCTGTTTATCAGTAGTTACATGTTCATTCATTGTATAAGTGGCCTTCTTTTTCTTGCGTGTTCATTTTGTTTGGGCCTTCAGTTTAATGTTTTTTTTCAGTGTGATACTTAAACATTTGGTTGCGTAAATTATGTTGCACCCTGGATTTCTGATTTTTTTTGGATTACTGACCTATGTACTATTGTAGAGAATATTCTTTACTAAATAGTTTTTTGATCCCACTATTAATCTTCTGCTTTTGCTTTCACGTGAAATGCATACATTCAGTTATGTCCAACATATTGTACTCTTCTGCTCATTTTAGCTGGAAATTACCATCTGAAATGAGACATGGCCATTTTGATCTATGTAGATGAATTCCGTAGCAATCTCTTGTTTTATAGTATCACATTGCTGATCTTAGACTGGACTTCATTATTTGGTTTTCGCTGACAATATTTTATCTTCTGTTTTTCCAGATATGCTGGTGCAGTTTTTGGAGATGCATGCTTGAAGGGGCTCAACGGTGTTCCTGACATCGTAGAGTGCTCTTTTGTCCAATCAACCGTAACAGAGCTGCCATTCTTTGCCTCCAAGGTGATTTCCTGTTGCCCCCATGTAAAAAAGAAAGAAAGAAAGGTTTTTTGTTGTTTCTATATAGTACACAATCATTTGCCTGCATGAAATTTGCTTGCATGCTTATTCCTAGAAGGTGTTGCTATGTTTTTGACTTTGTAAGCAGGTATCCAAAGTGTAGGTTTCTGTTAAATCGTGTGGCCTGTCACAGGCCTGGCAAGACACTCTCGTTGATTCGTAATTTTTTGGTTGATTATTATGTTTATGGAGTTATCATTGTCGTAGAGGGTCAGACATGTCCCATTTGTTATAATAATCGAACTGGCATACCACAATTCACAGATTGTGCTTTGTTTCACATCATCTAAGCCCATTTTTGAAGCCTGGAAAACATGCCTGTGCTGAATGCTATTCCACAACCTGTTAATTTCCGTGAGAAGATCGAGACTTGGTGTGCTGAACACTACTTTCTGTTGGCATTGCACAGGTGAGGCTGGGGAAGAGCGGAGTGGAGGAAGTGATGGGGCTGGGCGAGCTGTCGGCCTTGGAGAAGGAGGGGCTGGAGAGCCTCAAGGGCGAGCTGCTGTCTTCCATCGAGAAGGGTGTCAATTTCGCGCAGGAGAGCTAGGCGGCGACCTTCTCAGCCTATATCGAACGGTTCACACTTGAACTCATGCAATTTTTGTTCGGCCGCTTTTTTGTTGCCTCCAAACCCGGTTGTGCTGCGGGGCATCGTGGCGTCGTCGTGCTCCACAATAAAATGTACTGGCTTTAATGTCGCCAGACTGAACTGAACCTGTAGTATCAGAAACAGCAGACACCGGTGCCTATGTGTTTACAGCATTTGTACCCGAGATCACGAAGCGAAACTGAAGATTCTGTTGGCATTATATTGTGCCGATCGCCCCTTGTGTTCTACATACAGGGGTGGGTTTGCCATTCCTCTGTTGAATTGTCGACACCGTTTGTTATCTGTTGAATTGAACTGAATCTGTCGATGCGTGCTTGTTTGGAGATTAAGTAGCAGTCGAGGTGGGTTTGTTACGAAGTGTTGAGAGCTCAGCTCGTACGTTCTGGGTTATCGAATGATGCGTGGCGCGTAGGAGGAGAGCAGTGCCAACTAAACTGTCAATCCAAGTGTGGAAGCAACAGACACCGATGATGGTGATGAACTGGGTTTCTGCCTTTTCTGTTCAGTTGGAGCTTGGAGAAGGCAACTGACCAATGTCTAGTAGTAGCCCATGAACATCAGGGAGCGCGGCGAGAGTGATGAAGGCACAGCCAATTCTGGGCATGGATGACCAAAAACATTCCTGGGTCAACACAACACAGCATGAGCGAAGCAGACAGCAGCTGCCAGTAGATAGATATGCCTACACGGCTGGGTCTCTATCTCAGCCGAATAACCCAACGACCAGCCAATCATGGAGTGAATTCCTCGTATGGAGCATCAGCTTGTGTCGCACGTACACGTTTAAGCCAATCATGGAGTGAATTCGCCGTGCCAATCCCATCAGGCTGAGTGTGCCAAGGACGCGACGTTTAACCTTGCGAATTGCGATGGCGTAAGCAGCTGCTAATGGAAGAAAACCCAATGGCTCTGGCTCTGGCTGTGGCAGGTCGGACGTCAATTTGCGAACTCTTTGGGCAGCTACGTATGCTGCTGGATTTATCCCCCACAAAAAGAAGAGAAGCTGTTGATACTAACTACACACGCAGCAGAGGAAGACGTGAGCCGAGAGGGGACGGCACCATGTCCCCTCCCCAGTAGACCCGCCAAAAACGAAAGGTGACGCTGCCGTCGCCCAAGAAGATGATCAACAGACGCCGTCTCAAGCCTACCACCGCTGACACGGTAACTCGATGGACCGCACGGACACCGTCACGCCCCGACCCCGGCACAAATCCCCGCTCCACAGACTTGATTTTCAGGACGGTACGAGGAACAACCTCGCTCCACATGAGCCACACGGCACGACACGACATGGCAGATTAAGGCCCTCTTCGGATATTCACCGAATCTGTGAAATTAGAGGAGTTGCGGAGCACCTAATTTTCAACTCCAATATTTTAGCCTACAACTCCCTAAGTTCTCCCACTCCGTGCCTATCCACTGTACGTCCTTGTCACATTTTATTTTAAGGGGTGTTAAAAAAACTTGATGTTTCTAAATCGAGGGGAAACGATCATCATTTATTTTTGTCATGCTGTTCATTGCCTTTGATTTGACGGGACGCACAACTCATGTTGCATATACAATTTACCACCACCGACAAGTGTACCGAATCTTCTAGGAAACTGGTTTGGTGGCATGTATCATACTCCGGAAGATCAAATTCATGTGGGAGTTTGTGCCGTTCTTTGGACAATTTGGAATTATCGAAATGCGTGCGTTTTTAACGGATCATGCATTCCTAACTTTTTACAGGTGGTCATCGTGACAATGTGTGTATGAGTGTGTGTTAATGGCTTTTGAGTGCAGCCATCGGAAAATTGCTGCACCGGGTCTGTTCAACCGTATGGGTGTGTCGATGAGCTCATGGTGTTTGGATACCACCCCAAACGGCACACACACATATGCTATTTTGGTTATTTTGCCACGAGCTCCTCGCATATCATTTGACCACAAACGTTGGCACACACCTTGCTCACCCGAGCATCTTGGATTCCAACAAATTTCAGATTTTATTTATTCTGTTTGCTATTTTTTGAATTTACAATTCATTCTAGAGCAGATGTATGTATGTTTTTTCTTTTGCCGCGAGCTCCTCGAACGTCAAAGCACGATGAAAATTTGCATGCACCTTGCACACTTGAGTATCTTCGATGTCATAAAATTTCAGATTTTTTTGGCTATTTTTGTGAATTTATTGTTCATAGATGTAGCATTCATACCGGATGGAAACCGCGTGAGGGACTAAACTTATCCGGTTTTAAAAGTTGAGGAACTGAGTTTTGCTAGTTTTGGAGTGAAGCGGCCATTTTTACACTTTGGAAAAAATTAAGGGATGGAAAATATACTTATGCCTTATTGAAATGATTGCGTGCATGGCTTGATGCAGACGCTGGGTGCTTATACAATTGCTTGTGGCGCGGGCCATCGAGGTGTCGTTGTGCTGCGAGAATAAATTGATGTCGCCAACGTGAACTGATTTGAAGTACCAGAAACAGCAAACGCCGGTGCCACTGTTAACCTGTGCTATCGATGTGTGCTTCTCCAGAGATTCAGAGCAGTGGTTACTGGTTAGGCACTATTGAGATATATCGGTTATTGAATGATGCGTGACGCGTGGGATCAGCGCGAGCTGCCAACCCCAAGTGTGGAAGCAAGAGACACTGACGGTATGCTAATGGATTAAGTCTCTGCCTTTTCTGGTCAGTTGGATCCTGGAGCATGAAACTGTGGACATTGGCGTGTTGAGTGCACCACCAATTTAGCACATGGATGACCGGAGACGACCAAAGCTTTTAGTTTAGCACAGCATGACCGAAGCAGATTGATAGATATGCCTATACGGTTGGGTCTCTATCTATGCGAACATCCTAACTACTCCGTCGAAGGGCGTTAATTAATTGAAACTAAAGATGGAGCATTAGAAGAATTCATGCACCTTATTCTTGGAAGTACTGATACACCCACGTCCCAGCTCTCGTCCGCGTCGCTCCTGGCGACTCGGCAGGCCGCTACCCTAGCGGCCGCTGAGCCCAGACCTGATATTTGCCTTGGTTAGGGTCTCTGGCTTTAGATGTTAGGCTTAGAAGTAGCGACATATGTTGTTAAGATAGCGACTTCAGGCATATTGATGTATTATTTTGTAATAAGGTCTTTATAAATAATTAATAAAATGGCTGCATGCATCTCTCAGATGCAGCAGCCGGGAGGCATCCTCCTTTTCTAAAAAAAAATGGAGCATTAACTTTTGCCACATGTTTTAGCCGGTGTGTTTTCTCAAAAAAAAAACCCAGCGTGTTTTCTAGTCATCAGGTAGTCCCTTTATCGCTGACTTAGTTTCAGAGATAATTAATATGGATCGAAAGGAGTACATGATTTTCTTTCTAGATTCAGTCGATTTTGAGGAGAAGCAAGGCCGAGCCACCCGCTTACAGCATCGCTTAGGCGGAGGCAAGGCAGCGGGACCGGTGCAGGTCAGGGCGGGGAGATCATTGCCATTCCTGGAGGCCGGAGGGAGGGATAGGCGGGGTCCCCTCATGAGCGCACAAGCGGAAGAAGAAAGCCGAGGAAGAAGAACGGTGTCACACTTACGATGACCATTGGATGCTGGTCTAGAAAATCGACTGACTTTTTTTAGACATTAGATCTAATGTTTTTTCAGGCATCTGTTAACTAGATGCTCCCTTTAGCCAATGGATGATGAAGCCGAGCAGTAAATAATCGTTTGCCAATCATGTTTAGTGTACAATGGACGGGACGTTTCACATTGTGAAGAGTGTAAGCAGGTGGTAATGCAAAGTAATGCTTGGAAGTGGCAGTGTGGCTTTGTGAGGTTGCACGTCAATCCGTGAACTCTGCCCGCTCGACGTAAGTAGAAAAGCTAGCTACGCACGCTGTTGGATTTCGACCCAAAAAAGAGGAGAAGCTGTTGATGCTGTCTCTGTAAGACTTTCATTCATACATTCCTATCTTGGGAAACATTCATTTTTTTTTGAACGCAAAGGCAAAAGATTTGCCTCATTCATTAGTTAAGGGGGGAGACAAGGTTTAAGTCGGAGCCACATGAGGCCCACTGAATACAAAGTCATTACTCTCGCGGTATCAAATTACTCAGGCGTTTCGCACCCGCTAGCACCCAGAGTCTAGCTTCCTCCTTCAAGTTTCGCAAGATAATTTGGGGGGCGTCGATTTCTTCTGGAAGACCCTTGCATTTCTCTCATTCCAAATAGTCCAGGTGGTGAGCAAGGTGAGGGTCGCCATAGCCTTGCTGCGCCTGGCCATATGAGTCCACCAACTACTGAGAGAGTGATGAGCCGCCCACTGGTTGGTGTTGATATCGCCAATTTGCAACCAATCTCTAATCAGCCTCCACAACCGCATAGTGTACCGACATCTGTAGAAAAGGTGAGCGGCGGACTCGAACTCCCTCTTGCATAACGGGCAGAGACCACAATTTTGCATCCCGCGCCGCTCTAGGCGGTCAGCCGTCCACACCCTATTTTGGATGGCTAGCCATGCGAAGAATTTGACTTTGGGGGGTGCCCAGACTTTCCAAATGACCTTGTTCATGGGCGTGAGGATAGCTCCCATGAATTGCGCCTTATATGCTGATTTGGCCGAGTATTCCCCATTAGGGGAGAGCTTCCAAATGATGGTGTCATGGACGTCTTGGGAGATGTTTATATGAGAGAGCAGAGACCACAGTTCAACGAATTGAGTCACATGATTCCAAGTCAGCTCACAATGCATGTTGATGGCCTTGATCCATGCATCATCGTGCAAGGCCCTACTAACCTTCCAACTTTTGCGCTTCGAGATCTTGTATATGAGGGGTGCAACATCAATTGGCTTCTTGCCGCTGAGCCACGGTGCGTCCCAAAATGGCGTCCTTTCCCCATTGCCAATTGTGATGGTGGTGAGAGCATAAAAAAGATCCATGTCCTCTTTGTCGCATGGGTTTCCCGAACCAACCCAAATCTTTGTTGGGTCATGCCACTCATACCATGGCCAACGCAACCGGAGAGCTCTGGCAAATTTGTCAAGATATAAGACACCTAATCCTCTTAGGTGAGTAGGCCTACAGACCGTTTCCCAATTAACCTTGCACTTCCCTCCGGAGACCTTTTTCGTGCCCGCCCAAAGGTAAGCACGCTCAATCTTGTTGATGCTCTGGAGAACGGATGGTGGCACAATGAGTGGGGTGAGGTGGTGTATGGCCTGGGAGGTGAGGACCGACTTCACAAGAGCCCCACGTCCAATGGAGGTGATATGCATGCCCTCCAAAGGCACAAGCTTGTTCGCAATTTTGTCCTCCAGGTGTTGGTAGTCCACTCGCTTAAGTTGCCAAACAGAAAGCGGCAATCCGAGATATCTCATGGGGAAAGAAGCTCGAGTGGCTGGCATGTCCTCAAGTATGGCGTCCAAATCCAAGTGTCGACACCGAATAGGCACCACGGAGCTCTTGTGAAAGTTTGTGTGCATCCCTGTGACCTCACCAAACCCCTCCAGGATGTCGGCCAGGTTTCTAATATCCTCCCGAATTGGCGCCACAAAGACAGCCGCGTCGTCAGCATAGAGTGATGTCCGAATAATGGTGCCACGCCCTCTAATCTTGTGCAGAAGCCCAATCCGAGTGGCTGAGTTGAGCAGTTGTTGTAGCGGGTCAATCGCAATAACAAAAAGAAGCGGTGACATCGAGTCTCCTTGCCGTAGGCCCTTCCCGTGGCTAATCGGAGAACCGGGAACCCCATTGAGGAGCACCCGTGATGATGAGGTGCTAAGAAGGGCAGCAATCCAGTCACGAAATCTGCTAGGGAAGCCGCGCCGCTGAAGAATATCAAGGACATATTCCCACCGGACCGAGTCAAAAGCTTTTCGGATGTCCAGTTTGAAAAGGAGTGATGGAGTCTTATTCTTGTGGAGGCGGCGTGTAAGGGGAAACATTGAGGAGCACACATGTTGCGAATGGACTCGCCGAAGACGAAACACGCTGCCATAAGACGTTGATGTCGCGGACAAAAATAACCAACCAGTGCCGTCTCCAACCCGCCGCTGGCTGATGTGATAACTGGATGGATCACACATACATCCACGACGAACTTGATGCTGGTTTCTTTAGTGGAAATCAGAAGGGGCGAGCTCTTCTTTTATTAAAAAAATAATAAAAATACATCCACGACCACACATCACAATTTTTCCCGAATTAACCTACTACGCCCCGACATGACGCCCGGCTCCACATATTTTCAAGGAGGTATGAGGAACACCCTTGCTCTGCTCGACCCGCACGACACGTCGACAAGTAAAAAAAAAGGAGCTGTCGTTCTACATCCACGATTAGGGCATCTCCAACACCACCGGCTGAACCTTTTCTATATGTTTGGACCGGACTATCCAAACACTCTTAGGCTTTCAATGTGGTCATTCATTTTAGGTCAGACCGTTTCTTATGTTTGAAATTCCTCAGGTCACTCAGAACAGGGAGACAGCCTAGGAAAGTATGATGTCCTTTACTTTTTTTGATTGAAAGGTGTCTTTTCCCCGATTTCATTAATGGAACCAAACAGTCGTATCATACATCCAAAACGCAAACACCACCAAAGTTTAAGATAAGACTGGGGAAGCAACAAAGCCCCAACACGCCACATCCCCTCACCCCGAGATACATGTAAGGAGGGATAGGCAAGCAAAACAACCTTTGAAACTAGATCAAACTCTC
Source organism: Triticum urartu (assembly GCF_003073215.2). Taxonomy (NCBI): domain Eukaryota; kingdom Viridiplantae; phylum Streptophyta; class Magnoliopsida; order Poales; family Poaceae; genus Triticum; species Triticum urartu. Next base: position 560,685,363 of record NC_053022.1, on the reverse strand, counting down.
TCTAGCGCGCCCTACTCCAAAGCCTCAGAGTAACAACAGATCAACCATTTTCCAGTCTTGGAACCCATGATGCGCATTCTCTTCGTGCTTGGAAGATTTCACTGGTGACTCGATCCAGCAGTTTTGCGGACCATTGTAGCCCCAGGTTTGCGTCCTCCCTCACCTGCAAAGAGCTTCACTCATTAATCCAATATGACATTTTGAAAATAACAACACTAGGATCAGATGGCTAAACATGTTGAAAGCAAGCCAAATTCCTGGTTTTCCAGATACTTCAAACTAAATCAGTTACCCACAGAAAATAGTTTCCTTTTCTCCAAACCTACCCCTCCAAGCCAATCATTAAAACATGTGTCCATGTCATAGAAGTTACATGGGATTCCCACACTGCAACTCACCACATTCCACACGTATCTAGCAAGGGGGCATTGGAAGAAAAGATGATTAATTGATTCTTTTTCCCATAAAATAAACATTGTTCTTCACATCCCCCCACCATGCAAGAGAACATCCCTAGTTAGTATGATTTTTTTCAAAACCAGCCACAGGAATGTTCTAACTCTGGGACAGTCCTCCACAATCTGCAATGCAAAATAAAAGGATTTGACATTGAAGATTCCCGACACAACCAACATCCAAGATAGCTTATCTTCCTCATCATTCAAAGTAACTTGTCCACAAAGACTCAACGGATTCTGCTATTGAATTGCTTTATCTCCAACCAGAGCTCTACGAAAACGGAGACTTACAAGGCCAGAGGCAAAAACATCATTGACTGTCATATTTAGATTCTGCGAGATGTTATATCAACTAGGGAAAGTAGTAGAGAAGCTCTCTTTGCTCAGCCATTTATCTTCCCAAAATCTAGTTTTCTTTCCATTTCCAACACATAACTTGCAACAAGATAAAAATAGGTCTTTACATTTCAGCAGAGCTTGCTAAACATGTGAGTCACCTTATATTCTTTGCACTTGTCCAAGAGTAGATTTTCCAATATATTTGTCCCACAAAACTCTCTGTCATAACCATTTTCATTGAAAAGTTTCCACAGCCAGAGCAATATTCATGATGTCTAGATTTAAAACTCCTAAATCACCTAAATCTTTAGGTCTACATACTTTATCCCAAGCCACTAAATGATATTTCTGTTTATCTTTTTCATCACTCCAAAGAAACTAGCTCTGGGCCTATCTAGATTTTTCTTGACCCCCTGGGAAGTCCATAAAAGGAAAGCATGAAAAGATCCAAGCAAGTCAAAGAAGAGTTAATAATCGCTGTTTTGCCAGCAATATTAAGAAGTCTACCCAACCAGCCACCCATTCTCTTTTCCATTTTACAAGGGTTCCAATCACTTTTCTTCAGCCTTTTTTCGATCGACTGGATGCCTAAATATTTTAAAGGTAGAGATCCTTTTTTGCAAGATAGTATCTCTTCAAATTGTTTAATTCTATCCTCTTCCATTCCAAGACAGATTACTTCACTTTTTTGAAAATTATTTTTTCAAACCAGACATAATTTCAAACATGCTCATAATTCTTTTCACATTTCTAGCTTGAGCTAAATCACTTGGAATAAAATGATGGTGTCATCTGCATATTGCAGAATGGACACATCATTATCCTTATGATTTTTAGCAAGCCCACTAATCAGACCTTGTTCCACAACTCTGTAAAATCAAACTGCCAAATTGTCCACAACAAGATCAAAGAGCAGGGATACATAGAGCCCCCTTGTCTTAAACCTTGATGGGTTTTGAAATAGGTCCCAATCTCACCATTCACCTTAACAACTACCTTACCTCCAGAAATATTTGTCATCACCCAATCAATCCATTTATCAGGGATTTTTTCCATTTTAAGTGTTTTAAAGAGAAAACTCCATTTGACTTTGTCAAACGCTTTTTTCAAAATCAATCTTAAAAAGCATACGTGACTTTCTTTTTTTATGCATGGAATTCAGAGTTTCATGCAAAACCAACACCCCTCCAAAATATATCTACCTTTTATAAACGCAGTTTGGTAGGTCCTGATCACACCAGTAATTATTAAAATCAGTCTATTAACC